>NC_060960.1:607500-907500 GCF_910589235.1 Vespa crabro
AACCATAATAACGATAATAATAATATTCATAATCACAATAATAACGATAATAAGGATATTAGTTAATACGATAAAGTCGATAATATCGATAATATTATTATTAATATTAACGATAATATCGATAATAATAATAACTATATTAACGATAAAATTTATAAAAATTATAATAATAATAATTATAACAGAAATAACGACAATAACGATAATAATGTTAATAATAATAACGATTATAATGATAATAACGGTAATAACGATAATAACGATAATAACGATAATTACGATTACAATAATAGCGATAATAGCGATAATTGTAATAATAATATTAACGATAATAACTATAATAACGATAATAATGCAAATAACGATAATAATGGTTATAACAATAATTATAATAGTAATAATAACGATTTTAACGATATTAAATATTCTAACGATAATATAAATAAAAATAATAACGATGATAACGATAATAACGATAATAACAATAACGATAATAATAATAATAATAACGAAAAGATGAAATCTCGTTCAATTTCATTGATTTTATATTCTACCGACGCAGAATAAAGAAGATGACAAGAATATATGGCTTTTACTATGTATAAATACGCGTTTTAATATGATAAATGTCGAAAAACGTAATCGGCATATGCGAATTTCGCTTAATATGAAGATAAAATCATAAAGTCTTTTATAATACTTGTGTCACAGTTTGGAAAATATAACCAATCGATTCAGAACATTGTAATTCATAAGGTCAACCATCAATTTTATATTGGAATCGAAGTTTTTAATATTGATTCATACCGTATATACGATTTTTCGCTGATATACGTGTATCGTCGAAAAACGAAAAATTGAAATCTCGTTCAATTTCATTAATTTTATATTCTATCGTCACATAATAAAGAATATAACAAGAATATAGGTTTTTACTATGTTTAGATACGCGTTTTAATACTATAATTGAAGAAAAACCTAAACGGTAAATGCGAATTCCGCTATATCCGAAGATAAATTCGTCAAATCTTTAATAATATTTGTGCCACAATTTGGAAAATGTAACCAATCGATTCAGAACATTGCATTCATAAGATCAAACATCAATTTTATATTGGAATGGAAGTTTTTAACATTGTTTGATATCTTATATACGATTTCTCGCTCATATTAGTGTATCGTCGAAAAACGAAAAGTTGAAATCTCATTCAATTTCAATGATTTTATATTCTGTCGACGCAGAGTAAAGAATATAAAACGAATATATCTTTTTGACTATGTGTAAATACGAATTTTAACATGAAAATTACCAAAAAATCTGATCAACACATGTGAATTTCGCAATATGCGGAGTTAAAATCGCGAAAACATTGATAATACTCGTACCACAATTTGAAAAATCTTACCAATCGATTCGGACATTGTGTTTCAGAAGATCAAACATCTATTTTAACATGGAATTGACGTTTTAAGCTTGTTTCACATCGTATATACGATTTTTCGCTCATATAAGCGTATCGTCGAAAAACGAAATGTTGATATATTGTTCAATTTTATTGAATTTATATTCTATCGACGCAGAATAAAGAATATAAGAAGAATAAAACGTTTATAAATTGTTTAAATATGCGTCTTAATATGATAATTGTAGAAAATCCTAATCGGCATATGCGAATTTCGCTATAATTGTAGATAAAATCGTGATATCTTTAATAATACTTGTGCTACAGTTTGGAAAATGTTACCAATCGATTCAGAAAATTACATTTCATAAGATCAAACATCAATTTTATATTTAAATCGAAGTATTTAACATTGTTTCATATCATATATACGATTTTTGCTCATATAAGTGTATCGTTGTAAGACGAAAAGTTGAAATCTCGTTCAATTTCACTGACTTTTTATTCTATCGACGCGCAATAAAGAAGATACCAAGAATATAACGTTTCTACTATGTTTAAATTCGCGTTTTAATATGATAAATGTCGAAAAACATAATCTGTATATGCGAATTTCGCTTAATTTGAAGATAAATTCATGAAGTCTTTAATAATACTTGTGCTACAGTTTGGAAAATGTTAACAATCGATTCAGAACATTTCATTTCATAAGATCAAACATCAATTTTATATTGGTATCGAAGTTTTTAATATTGATTCATATCGTATATACGATTTTTCGTTCATATACGTGTATCGTCGAAAAATGAAAAATTGAAATCTCGTTCAATTTCATTGATTTTATATTCTACCGACGCAGAATAAAGAAGATGACAAGAATATAACGCTTTTACTATGTATAAATATGCGTTTTAATATGATAAATGTCGAAAAACATAATCGGCATATACGAATTTCGCTATATTTGAACATAAAATCATGAAATCTTTAAAAGTACTTGTGTCACTGTTTGGAAAATGTAACCAATCGATTCAGAACATTGCATTTCATAAAATCAAACATCAATTTTTTATTGGGAATCGAAGTATTTAACATTGTTTCATATCGTATATACGATTTTTCGTTCATATAAGCTTAGGGTCGAATAACGAAATGTTGATATATCGTTCAATTTTATTGAATTTATATTCTATCGACGCAGAATAAAGAATATAGCAAGAATATAACGTTTTTACTATGTTTAAATACGAGTTTTAATATGATAATTGTAGAAAAACCTAATCGGCATATGCGAATTTCGCTATAATTGTAGATAAAATCGTGATATCTTTTATAATACTTGTGTCACAGTTTGGAAAATATAACCAATCGATTCAGAACATTACAATTCATAAGGTCAACCATCAATTTTATATTGGAATCGAATTCTTTTACATTGTTTCACATCGTATATACGATTTTTCGCTCATATACGCGTATCGTCGAAAAACGAAAAGTTGAAATCTCGTTCAATTTCATTGATTTTATATTCTATAGACGCAGAATAAAGAAATAATATTTATACTATGTTTAAATACTCGTTTTAATATGATAGTTGTCGAAAATCCTAATCGGCATATGCGAAATTCGCTATATGAGATGAAAAAATCGTGATATCTTTAATAATACTTGTTCCACAGTTTGAAAAATGTAACCAATCGATTCAGAACATTGCATTTCTTTAGTTCAAACATCAATTTTATATTGGGAACGAAGATTGTAACCTTGTTTCACTTCGTATATACGATTTTTCGCTCATATTCGCGTATCGTCGAAAAACGAAAAGTTGAAATCTCGTTCATTTTCATTCATTTTATATTCTATCGACGCAGTATAAGGACTATAGCAACGTTTTACTATGTTTAAATACGCTTTTTAACATGTTAATTGTCGATAAACGTAATCGTTATATGCGAAGGTAAAATCATGAAATCTTTAATAATACTTGTACCACAGTTTGAAAAAATTTACAAATCGATTAAGAACATTGCATTTCATATGATTAACCATCTATTCTATATTGGAATCGAAGTTTTTAAGAATGTTTCATATCTTATATACGATTTTTCGCTCATATACGAGTATCGCCAAATAACGAAATGTTGAAACTCATTCGATTTCATTGATTTCATATTTGATCGACGGAGAATAAAGAATATAACAAGAATATAACATTATAACTATATTTAAATACGCATTTTAATATGATGCTTGTCGAAAAACCTAATCGACATATGCGAATTTCGCTATATGCGAAGATAAAATCGTGATATCCACAATAATATTTCTGGCACAGTTTGAGAAATGTTTCAATTCGTTTCAGAACATTGGATTTCAAAAGATCAATCATCTATTTTATAGTGGAATCGAAGTTTTTAATAATGTTTTATATCGAATTACGATTTTTCGCTCATATACGCGTATCTCCGAAAAACGAATATTTGAAATCTCTTTAAATTTCATTGATTTTATGTTCTATCGACGCATAATAAAGAATATAACAAGACTATTACGTTTTTACTATGTTCAAATACGCGTTTTAACAGGATAATTGTCGAAAAACGTAATCGTCATATGCGAAGATAAAATCGTGAAATCTTTAATAATACTTGTACCACAGTTTGTAAAATGTTACCAATCGATTCAGAACATTGCATTTCATCAGGTCAAACATTTATTCTATATTGGTATCGAAGTTTCTAACAATGTTTCATATCATATATACAATATTTCGCTCATATACGAGTATCGTCGTAAAACAAAAAGTTGAATTCTCGTTCAATTGTTATGGTTAGAATCGTTATCATTATAACCATTTTATCGTTATTATTTTTATTATTATTTCATATATTATTTTTATTATCGTTATTATCGTTATTATCGATATTATCATTATTATTATCGTTATAATCATTATTATCGTTATTATTGTTATATTCAATATTATTATTATTATTATTGTCGTTATTACCGTTAATATGGTTATTATTATTTTTATTCTTATTATAATTATTATTACTATTATCGGTAATATCATTATCATTATTAGTATTATTATTATTCAAATCGTTATTATTGTTATTAAACTTATTATTATTATTATTACTATTATTATTATTATCGTAGTTATTGTTATCATTATTATTGATAGTAATATTAGTATTATTATCCTTGCTATTGTTATTATCGTTTTATTGTTATTATTATTATTATTATTATTATTATTATTATTATTATTATTATTATTATTATTATTATTATTATTGTTATCCTTATTATCGTTGATATCGTTGTTATCGTATTAATCGTTCTTATTTTTATTAGCGTTATTAACGATATTATCGTTATTATTGTTATAATTATTATCGTTATTATCGGTGTTAACGTTATTATTATAATTATCGTCTTTAACGTCATTAACGCTATTATTGTTATTGTTTTTATCTTTATTATTGTTATTATAATTATTATCCTTAATATCGTTATTATCGTTATTATTGTTATTATCATTATTATCGTTATTATCGTTGATATTACAGTTATTATAGTTATTATCCTTATTATCGTTATTATTATTATTAATATTATTGTTATTATCGTTATTATCGTTATATATATTATTATTATTATTACCGTTATTATTAATATTATCGTTATTATCTTTTTTATCGATATTATCGTTATTATCGATATTACCTTTAATATCGTTATTATCGTTATTTATTTATATCGTTATTATCGTTTTTATTATTATTATTATTAACGTTATTATTGCTATTATAATTATTATAGTTAATGTCGTTATTATCATTATAATTGAGATTATTATTATTATCGTTATTATCGCTAATATTGTTATTATTCTTATCGTTAATATCGTTATTACCGTTAATATCGTTATTATCGTTATTATTGATATTTTCGTTATTATTGTTATTATTGTTATTATTATTATGGTTATTATCGTTATTATCATTACTATTGTTATTATCTTTATTATTGTTATTATTATACTATTATTATCGTTAATATTGATATTATAATTATTATTATCGTTATTATTGTAATTATAGTTATTAATATTATTATCATTTCCTTCATATCGTTATTATCGTTATTATAGTTATTATCGTCTTTAGCATTATTATTATAATTGTCGTTATTGTTATTAGCATTATCTTTATTATCGTTATTATCGTTATTATCGTTATTATTATTATTATTATCATCATTATTATCAGTATTATTATTAATAATATTATCGTTATTATCATTATTATTAATATCGTCATTATTGCTATTATTTGTATTATCCATATTATTATTATTATTATTATCGTTATTATTGTTTTTATCGTTATTATCGATATAATCTTTCATAATATCGTTATTATCGTTATTATAGTTATCTTTATTAATATCGTTATAATTATTATTATAATTATTATCGTTTTTATTATTATTACTATCGCTATGATCATTATTATATTTATACTTGTTATTATTATTATTAAGTTTATTAAACATATTAGTGTTATTAATGTTATTATTGTTATTATTATTATCATTGTGTTCTTTATTATCATTATTATCTCTATTAGTGTTATTATTATTATCGGTATTATCGTCATTTACGTTAATTTCGTTATTAACGTTCTTCTCGTTATAATTATGATTTTTAATAGCGTTATTATCGTCATTATATTTATTATTATTATTATTATTGTCTCTTGATATCGTTATAATCGTTATTATCGTTATTATAGATATTATTATTATTGATATTATCGTTATTATCGTTATTATGTTTATCGTTATTATCGTTATTTTCGTTATTATTGATATTATTATAAGTATGACTATTATTATTATCGTTATTATCGTTATTATCCTTGATATCATTATTATGGTTATTATTATAACCGATATTTTCGTTATTATTGTTGTTATAATTATCGTTTTTATCGTTATAATTGTTATTCTCGTTATTACTGTTCTTATTATTGTTGTTCTTCCCGTTTTCATCGTTATTATCGTTATTATAATTATTATTGTTGTCGCTATTATCGTTAATGTCGTTATTAATGTTATTATTATTATCGTTATTATCGTCATTATTGTTAAAGTTATTATCATTAATAATGTTATAATCGTTATTATTATCATTATTATTGTTATTATTATTTTTATTAGTATCGTCATAATCGTTATAAATGTCTTTATAGTTATTATTAATATTATGATGATTATTTATCAGTACTATCGTTTTAGTAGTTATTACCAATATAAACAATATTATTATTATTATTACTATCGTTATTATCGTTATTATCGTTATTATTCTTTATATCGTTATTAAAGTTATTATGAATATCGGGTTTTTTCGTTATTATCATTGATATCGTTATTATCATTATTACTATTTGTATTATCATTGCCAATTGCGTTATATTCGTTATTAATGTTAGTATTATTATTAGAATTATCGTTATTATCGTTATTATCCTTAATAGCATTATAAATATTAATATTATGGTTATTATCGCTACTGTAGTCATTATCGTGTATATCGATACTATCGATATTATTATTATTATTATTATCGTTATTATCGTTGTTATTGTTATTATTATTATCGTTATTATCGTAGATATCATAATTATGGTTATTATTATTATCGTTATTATCGTTAATATCTTTATTATCATTACCGTTAATTTTGTTATAATTGTCATTATCGTTATTATCGCTATTATCGTTTTATCGTTATTCTTGTTATTATTTTTATCATTAATGTCATTATTATTGTCATTATAGTTATCGTTATTATCATTATTATCGTTATTCTTGTTACTATTTTTATTATTACAATTACTATTATCGTTATTATAGTTAATTTCGATATTATTGATATTATTATTATTTTTATCTTTATTATCGTTGTTATCGTTATTATCGTTATTATTTTAATCCTTACTATAGTTATGATGGTTTTTATAGGTTCTAATATTATTATTACTATTATAATTATCGTTATTGTCGATTTTATTACTATTGTTATTAACGTTATTATTGCTATTAACGAAATTAATATTATAATTATTATCGTTATTATCGTTATAATCCTTATTATGATTATTATTATTATCGTTATTTTTGTTATTATCGTTTTAATTGTTATTATTGTTATTATAATTACTATCGTGATTATTGTTATTATTGTTAATATCGATATTATTACTATTACTATTATCGTTACAATAGTTATTATTATTATTCTTAAAAATATCATTACCGTTTTTATCGTTATTATCGATATTACTATTATAATTATCGCTACTATCTATATAATCATTATTATTATTAAAATCATTATTGTAGTTATCATCGTTACTACCTTTATTATTGTTAACTTTAAAATCGTATTCATCCATTTTATTTTTATCGTTATTATCGTTTTATTGTTATTATTACTATTTTATTATCGTTATTAACGATATTATAATTATTATTATTATCGTTATTATCGTTATTAGTGTTATTATTATTATTCTAATGAATATCGTTATTATTATTATCATTACTATTATCGTTATTATTGTAAGTACTATAATTACGGTTTTTATTGTCATTATCTTTATTACCGCTATTATTGTTATTATTAATATTGTTATTATTTTTATTATTATTATTATTATAATTGTTATTATCGTTAACATTGTTATTATTATTATCGTTATTGCTGTTATTATCGTTGTTATCTATATCAACGTTATTAACGTCATTATTAATAGTATGGTTAATATTATTATTATCGATATTATTGTTTTCATTCTTACTATTATTATTGTTATTATCGTTAATATTGTTATTATTAATTTTATTATTATTATCGTTGTTATCGATATTATCGTTATTATCGTCATTATAGATGGTATGGTTAATATTATTATTATCGTAATTATTGTTATTATTAATATCGTTAGTATCGTTGTTATCGTAATTGTCGTTATTATCGCTATTATCATTATTATTTTTATAGATATTATCGTTACTATCGTTATTGAGGTTATTATAGCTATTATTACTACTATTATTGCTTTTATTATCGATATTATCGTTATTATTACTATTATTATCGTTGTTATCCTTCTTATCGTTATTATTGTTATCGTTAATAACGTTATTAACGTTATTGTTGTCATTATCGTAATTAAGATTAGTATTATTATCGTTATTATCTTTATAAAAGTTATATTACGATAATAACGATATTAACGATAATAATATTTGTAATAACATCAATAATAACGATTAAATCGATTTAATAAGAATAATAATGATAATAACAATAATGACAATATTAGCAGAAAAAAAGGTAATAACGATAATATTAATAACAATAATAACTTTAATAGCGATAATAATAGTAATAATAATAACGATAATAACGATATCAATAATAATATTATTTTCGATAATAATAATAATAACGATATTAATAATAACAATAATAACGATTATAACGATAGTAACGATAATAATAATAATATCGATAATATCACTTATAACGGCTATAAGGATAATAATAATAATAATTATAACAATAATAAGGGTAATAACGATAATACCGATTTTAACGATTATAATAATAATGACAATAACAGTAATAATAATATTAACAGTTATAAAGATAATACAGGTAATAATTATGATGAATATAAAGATAATAACAATAATAATAATAATATTAACAGTAATAGGGTAATAATGATTAAATAATATTAATAATAACAATAAAAACAGCAATAACGATATATGGTAATAACGTAAACAATAATAACATTAATAACGATAATAGTAATAACAATTGCAACAATAATAACGTTAATAACGATAATAATAATTATATTAATAACAAGAATAACGATAATAACGATTATAAAAGTAATAATAATAATAATAATAATAACAATAATAATTATATTAACAGTAATAACGGTAATAACGACAATATGAACAATAATAAAGATTATAATGAAAATAATAGTAATAATAAGAACGATAATAACTATAATAATAATAAAACTTATAAAGATAATAATGATAATAACGATAATAATACTAACAATAATCATAATAATACTAATGATAATAATAAAAATAATAACTATTCTAACGATAATAACTATAATAATATGAGCGATAAAAAATATAATGACGACTAAAAGGATAATGATAATTAATAATAATAACAACAATAGTAATATTAACAGTAATAACGTTAATAACGTTACTAAGAACTATAATAAAAATAATAATGATAATAATTGTAATAATCATAACAATAATAACGATAATAACAATAATAACTATAATAATAATACCAATAATGAATATATTAAGGATAAAAATAATAGAAATAATGCCAACAATAACAATTATAACAAATATAACGATTTTAACGTTAATAACGATAACAATAGTAACAATAATAACGATAATAGTAATAATAATAATATCAGTATTAACGATAATAGTAATAATAACAATAACAGTAATATCGATAATAATGATAATAACGATAATAACGATAATAACGATAATAATATTAAGAATATAAACGATAATAACAATCATAATAATAAAAATAAAAGCGATAATAACAATAATAACGATAATAGCGATTATGATAATAATAACCATATCGTTAAAAACGATAATAACGGTAATAATAATAACATTAATATTGATAATCACTATCATAGCTGAATAACGACAATAATTATAACAGAAATAACGATAATAACGATAATAAAAATTATAAAGATAATGAAAATAAAAATAAAAGTGATAATAGCTTTAATTACGATAATAACGATAATAACGATCATAATAATATTACTAGTAACGATAATAATTATGAAAACGATAATAATTAGAATAATAATAACAATAATTAATATAATAACGATAATAACAATAATAATAAGAATATCGATAATAACAATAATATCGATAATAATGATAATAAAAATAAATATTATAACGATAATAACGATAATAATGATAATAACGGTAATTATAATTATAATAATAACGAAAATAACGATAATATTAATAATAATAATAACGATAATAACGATAACAATAATAACAACGATAATAAACATAATAATAATAATAACTATTATAACGATAATAATTATAATAATATTAACAAAGACGATAATAATGATAATAATATCAATGATAGAAATAAAAAAATATTAACGGTAAAAACGATAATAATACTAATAATGATAATGATAATAACGGTAACAACGATAATAACGATAATAATAATAATAATAAAAACGATAGTAACATTAATAACGATAATAAGGATAGTAATAATAAAAATAATAACGATAATAGCGATTATAATAAATATTATATCAATAATAACGGTAATAATAATATCAATAATAAAGATCATAACGATAATAAAGATAATAATAATCTTAATAATATAGATAGTAACGATAATAAAGATAATAACGATTATAGCGGTAATAATAATAATAATAAAAACGATAACAAAGATAATAACGATAATAATAATAACAATAATAACAATAATGAAAATAACAATAATAACATTAATAAACTTAATAATGATAATAATAATAATAACAATAATAACGATAATAACGCTGATAATAATATTAATATTAACATTGATAACGATAATAATGATAATAACAATTATAACGATAATAATAATAACCATAATAAAAATAACAATAATAGCAATATTAACAGTAAAGGCGATAATAATTATAAAAATAATAAAGATAATAACGATAATAATAATAATAATTATAGAGATAATGAAGATAATAATCATAATAACGTTAATAATAATGATAATGCCAATAATAATAACGATAATAAGGATAATAATAATAATAATTATAGAGACCAAAATGATAATAACGATAATAATGGTAATAAAATCAATAATAATAACGTTAATAACGATAATAATAATAATAACAATAACAATAATAATGATAATAATAATAATAACTATAATAATGATATTGACAATAATGATTATAATAACGATAATACTAATAATAATAATAATAATAATAACACCGGTAATAACGATAGCTATGATAACGACAATAATAACGATAATAACAAAAATAATAATAATAATACTAATAATAACAATAATTACAATATTAACAGTAATAATGATAATAACGAAAATAATATTATCGATAATGACGATAATAACGATGATAATAATAATAATAATCATTATAATGAGAATAATAAATATAATAACGAAAATAATAATAATAATAATAATAGTAATAATAATAATAAGGATAAGAACGATAATATTTTTAACGGTAAAAACGATAAAAATATCAATACTAATAATGTAATAACATTCATAACGATAATGAAAATAATAATAATATCAATAAAACAAAATAACGATAATAACGATAAGAATAATAATAGTAAAACGATAATAACGAGATTAACGATAATCACGAAAATAATAATAACAATTATGACGATAATGACGATAATAACAAAAATAACGATAATAAAAATAATAATAAAATCGATAAAAACAATAATAATGATATTAACGATAATAATAATATTAATTACGATAATTACAATAATAATTATAATAATAATAACAGTAGCAATAATAAGGATAATAACAATTATAATAACAATAATAATGACAATAACAACGACAATAACGATTATAACGATAATAACGATAATAATAATAACAATAATAACCATAATAGCGATAATAAACCCAGTGATAATAATAATAATAATAATAATTACAATAATAACGATAGGAATAATAATAATAATGACGATAATAATGATAATAACGATAGTAATAATAACAATAATAAAGATAATAACCATAACAATAATATTAATAATAACTTTAATAACAACATTAACGATAATTACGATAGTGACGATAACAATAATAATAATAACGATAATAAAGATAATAACGATAATGACGATAATAACGGTAATGTGGACTATAATAATAACAATAATATCGATAAACACGATAATAATAATGACAATATTAACGATAACAGCGATAATAACGATGTTAGTAATAATAATAATAACGCTAATATAGATAATATCGATAATAATAAATATAATAGTATCGATAATAACAATAATAACGATACTAACGATAATGTCGACAATAACGATAATAATAATAACAACAATAACGATATTAAAGATAATAATAATGAGAATAATAACAACAATAACGATATTAACGATATTGACGATAATAATCATAATAACAATGTCGTTAAAACAATAATAAATGTTAATAACGATAATAATAGTAATATTAATGACGATAATTACGTAAATAACGATAACAATAATATTAACAACGATAATAACGATAATAACGATAACAACGATATTAATAAAAGTAATAATGACTAAATAAAATATTAAAAACTAAATTAATATATAATAAATTAAATTAATATATAAATAACTAAATTAATAAAAGTAATAATAATTATAATAACGATAATAGCGATAACAATAATAACAATAATAACGTTAATAACGATAATAACGGTAATAATATTAGTAATAATGGCAATAATAACTATAAAAACGATAATAACTATATTTGCAATAATCGTAAAAACGATAATAACGATAGTATCAATAATAATAATACCAATAATAACGAGATTAAGGATAATATCGACAATAAGTGTAATAAAATAACAATTATGACGATAATAACGATGATGATAATAATAAGAATAACGATCATAACTATAATAACATTAATTATAATAACAATGATAACGATAATAACAATAATAATAACAATACGATAACGATATCAACGATAACATTAAAGACAATAATAACGATAATAATAATAATAATAATAACGATAATAATAATAACAATAATAATGATAATAACGATAAAAATAATAATAACGATAATAACGATAATAACGATATTAACGATAATAATAAAGACAGTAATAAGAATAAAACCGATATTAACGCAAATAATACTCATAATAATATCAAAAATAACAATAATAGCGTTAATAACGAAATAATAATAATAATAATAACGATAATATAGATAAAAACGAAAATAAAAATAATAATAATATCGATAATAACGATAATAAAATATTATCGTTAGAAATAATAACAGCAATAATGATAATAACGATAACAACGATAAACTTAATAATGATTATTATGATAATTTCGAAAATAATAATATCAATAATAACGATAATAACGATAAATAACGATAATAGCGACAATAATAATAATAATAATAAGAATAATAACGATTATAACGATAATTACGATCATAAGAATAATAATTACGATAATAAAGATTATAACCATAACAACAATAAAATATTAACAATAATAACGATAAAAACAATTACAAAAATAACGAAAATTATTATAACAATAATAACGATAATAACGATAGAAACGATAATAATAATTGTAATTAAATCAATAGTTATAAAAATAGTGATAATAACGATAATAACGATAATATCGATTATAATAATATCAATAATAACGATAATATCGAAAATAACTATATTAAAGATAATAACGATAATAACGACAATAATGATGGTAACAATAATACACAAAATATTAATTATATTAACGATAATAACGATAATAAAGACACTAATAATAACAATAATAACGATAATAACGATAATAATGATAATAATAATAACAACAAAAACGATAATACCAATAATAAAGATAATAATAATAGTAATAACATCAATAATAACGATAATAGCAGCAATAAAAATAATAATAATAAAGACAATCAGGATTATACCGACAATAACGATAATATTGATAACAAATAAAAAGATAATAACGATAAAAATAATAATAACGATAATAACGTCAAAACGATATATCGATAATTATAATAATAATAATTTCGATAATAACAATAATAACGATAATAAAAATAATATTCATGATAATAATAATATTAATAGCGATAATAAATAAAATTACAATAATAATTATAACAGTAATAACGACAATAAGGATAATAACGATAATAATGATAATAATAAGAACAATAATAAAGATAATAACGATCATAACCGTAATAGCGGTAATAATAATAACAATAATAACGAAAACACCGATAATAATGATTATAACGATAATAACGGTATCAACGATAATAACGATAATAACGATAATAATAATAACAATAATAACGATAATAACGATAATATTAATAATAATAATAACAATAATAACGATAATACCGATATTAATAATAATAATATTAATAATAATGATAAAAACGTTAAGGACGATAATAATAATAACAATATTAACTATAATAACGATAATAATAATAAAAATAATAACGATAATAACGATTATATCGATAATAATAATAATAATAATATCGATAATATCGATATTAACGATAGTTACGATAGTTACGATAATAACCATACTAATAATAGTAATTACGATAATATCGTTAATAACGATAATAATAATACTGATAATAGTAATAAAAACAATAATAACAATAATAACGATAGTAACGATAATAACGATAACAATAATAACGATCATAACGATAATAAGGATATAATAATAGCAATAATAACGATAATAACTGTTACGTCTCGCAAGCTATATACCTTAATTGAGCTAACTCGAACGTAAGTAAGCTATTCCGACCCTTGAGTATGATTTGTGCCTTATTCGGCCCTTACCTGCCTGGGCAATTCAATTGGCTGGGGATTGGCACCGAACAGAGTGTCGAATCGATTTTTCGAATGCTCACTTACCTCTTGGGAAGACAATCCAAGCTGATGGTGGAGCCTTATTTCCAGATATTGGAAATCCTAAGGACCCTAGGGGGTCCTAGGATCCAAAATCGGAAGGTCCAGTGGGGGTACCCACCTTGTGGAGTGCTGCAGGGGAATCAGGCGGTATGAGGGAAACTTTTCTTTCTCTTCTTCAATTAATTCCACACCCAATGTATCGTTATAAATTTCGGTTTCGTGGTAAAGTTCCTTTAACAGACGACGTAGTTGATATTTTCTATCACCGCGACGTACCTTCGGCATTAGGAGGGCAAGTATTTGGAAGAGGTGTTTGATTGGAGGTAGGAGAGAAAGAGAAAAGTGTCGTCCGTGCGGAGCGTCCTCACCCAAACGACAATTTTATAAGAGGATACTCGTGCGGTTCGTCCTCACCGAGCAATAAGGATGGATGAATGTATGGATATAAAGAAATCACGCACTGGTTAACAATAACAATTTTAATGATGTATTAAATGTTTCACTAAAGTACACAGAATAATTACACCTTTGGATGATGTTCCACGCACGGTTATTTTATTGTAAAAAAATTTAATTTTAATTTTAATTGAAGGGTTCTAACTTATTTAATTGACAAAGATAAACTGTAGCGTAAAATTCTAAATTGGATAATGACTACTTATGGCTCAAGTCTAGGAGCTTGTGACTTGTTGAGTAAGGCTGCGAACGATGACTAATTGACGACGCTCTTTGCTCCTCCTAGGGCGAGTCCGGTTGACGTCACTGCGCATGTGCGCCGCTCGCGCGTGCCGCCTAAATGCGGTAGTGGTGCGGCGCGCCGCTCGCACTTGCCGCCTGAGTGCGGTAGTGGTGGGGCAGAACAATGCGAGCGTTCCTTTATTACCTCTTCCAAGTATTGCGTTCGCTCGGTGCTTATCACCGGATGTAATTCTCGGAGCTCTTAGCCCCTGGAATGTTGTTATTAGCAGGTGTGGTTCCGAAAATGATGTCGATATCGTTGCTCTTAATACTTGGAACGCAGGATGTTAAAATCCATATCACCGGATGTCGTCTCGCCATAATCGATAAGTATGTCTCGCAATTATTTATTACTTTTATTTAAAGAAATTTCTCGCAGTAATTTCCCAAGGTTGTTGAACATTAATTCATTAGGGTAATTGTTTATTTTATTACAGGGTTGCATGTATTTGTGTATATTTTGTTAACATGGGTCCCGACTTGTTAGCTAATTAATATTATTCTTTTAAGTGTTTTATGTATTATTAATAGGAAGGTGCTAGAAGTAACAGGTGTTTATAAGGTATCTTAGCTAATATTGCTAGTGGTAAAATTATCGATATTTTGAATATTTAGCCTACGAATAAGCGATATGAATTTTGAAGGTTGATCCCCTTTACTTAAGCTAGCTAATGTATTAATCTTTCATATATACTATAGTTTACATATGTTATTCCTTTTTTATATTATTATTTACATACGTCGCTTGTCGCGGGATGTAACAATAACGATAATATAATAATAATAATAATGATAATATCATTAATAACGTTAATAGCGTTAATAATAATAACAACAATAATAACGAAAATAATAATAAGAATAATAATAACGAAAATAACGATAATAACGATAATAATAATAATAAAAATAACGATAATAAAGATAATAAGTATAATAATAATAATAACAACAATATTAACGATAATAACAATAATAATAGAAATAATAAAACAAATAATAACGATAATAATAATATTAACTGTACAATCTATAATGACGATAATAACGATAATATTGATAAAAACGATAATAATAATAATAACAATAGTAACGGTAATAAGGATTATATCGATAATAACTATAACTATGATAATAATACTATCGATAATAACGATAATATCGATAATAATAATAAAAATAATATCGATAATAATAATAATAACGATAATAACGATAATAATAATAACAATATAAACGATAACAACGATAATTGTAATAATAACGATAATAACGATAATAATAATAATAACGATAATAACGAGAATAATAACAACAATAATAACGATAACATCGATAATAATAATAATAATGATAACAATAATAACGATAATAACGAGAATAAGAATAATTATAGCAATAATAATATGATAATAACGATAATAACGATATTAATTACAACAATAATAATAATAATAACGGTTATAACGATAATAAAGATAATAGTGATAATAATAATAATAATAATAATAATGATAATAATGATTATTACGATTATAACGATAATAATAATAACAATAATAACGATAATAACTACAAACAATAATAATAAGAACAATAATAACATGTATAACGAGAGTAACAATAATAACAATAACAACAAAAACGACAATAACTTTAATAACGATAATGATAATAAGAAGAACGATAATAATAATAATAACAATCATAACGACAATAATAATAATATTAATAGTAACGATAATAACGATAATAACGTTAATAACAATAGTAATAATAACAATAATATAGAAAATAACGATAATAATAATAATAATAACAATAATACCGATAATAACGATAATAACGATAATAACGCTAATACTAATAAATACAATAATGATAATAACGGTAACAATGATAACGATAATAACGATAAAAGCGGTAATAATAATAATAATAATAATGATAATATCGGTTATAACGATTAGAACGATGATAATGATAACAGTAATAACTATAGTAACGATATTAACGTTAATATCGATAATAATAATAACACTAATAACGATAATAAAGAATATAAAGATAATAACGATAATAATAATACCAATTCTACCGATAATAACGATAATTATAGTTATACCGATAATAACGATATTAATGGTAATGACGATAATAATAATAATATTAATAAAAAGAATTACGATAATAACCATAGTAATAATTATAATAACCATTATAACGATAATAACGATAATAGCGGTAATAATCTTATTAATAATAACAATAATAAAGGTAGTAGCGATAATATTAATAATAATAATAAGGATAATAACGATAATAACTATAATAATAGTAACACTAATAACGATAATAATGATAATAATAATAACAATAAGAACGATAATAACGATAATATAGATTATAATAATAACAATAATAACAATTATAATGGTAACAATGATAACGATAATAATGATAATAACGATAATAATTATAATAATAATAACGGAAATAACGATAATAACGAGAATAACAATAATAATAATAACAATAATAACGATAATAACGAGAATAGCGATAATAATATTAACAATAATAACGATAAAAACGATAATAATAATGATAATAATAATAATAACGATAATAACGTTAATAACTGTAATAACGATTATAGTAATAATAACGATAATAACGACAATAATAATAACAATAATAACGATAATATCGATAATTATGGTAATAACGATAATAATAATAACGATAATAACGATAAGAACGATAATAATAATTACAACGATTCTTCCACGGGACGGGGAAGATGCCCCCCCCCCCCAGAGGCACATGTTGTACATGTTTATCAAGAGCTAAGGGGATACTGCGCGACGGCTTTAATTAATTCCGCTGGAAGTCCGTCAGGACCTGGAGCTTTCTTGTTCCGCATAGAAGATGGCGGCCCTGAGTAGCTATTTTTTTGTAAATTGTGGCGCCTCGGTTATACCAGGCGCAGCCATGCTAATCTCTCTCTTCGGCTGTAAGGGGAATAGAGTATGCACGATGTATTCCAACGTCCTCGCATCCTGAGGGATTCCATGCGTTCGAGTCTCCATCTTGCACATGACGATCTGGTACCCTAAACCACATGGATTCTGATTGACTTCCAGGCACAGCTCTTTCCAGCACCGTCGTTGACTGGCCTTAATGGCTCTCTTCAAAGCTTTTTTGGCCGCTTGATACTCTGCAGCCAAGCGAGCAGCGTCGAGGTCGCGTCTCTTCACTCGTTGTGCTAAACGGCGAAACCTTAAGCACTTCTTACGAAGATCTGCGATCACGATCGTCCACCAGTATGCAGGACGCCTCTGCCGTTTCGTGCTCTTCTTTGGCATTTCTATCGCGCAAGCCTTTTGGATGAGCTGCATAGTTGCTGCAGTAATCATCCTGGCTTGCGCAGGTGGCGATAGACTCGCGGAAGCAATTTGTTGTGATCTCCAACCTTCATCTGAGACCAAAGACAGCCTCTCTCAATCCATTCTTGCAATGTTACACCGGGGGGGTCGTTCTGCACTTGTCACTGCTGGCCTCCTATCGTGTACATCGAAGAAGATGTACTGATAGTCGCTCCCGGTATAATCCTCAATTACCCGCCAGCCTGCGACTCTTGCCACAAGTTGTTCGTTGGCTAGAGAGACGTCTGGGATCGTCTCTCTGTAGCCAGGCCTACGGAAGGTTGGTGTCGAGCCTGTGTTGAGTACTGATAGCTCTAGTCTCGATGCCACCTCCATGATTCGTCTTCCTCTGGAGTCCGGCCTGGCCTCCCCCCATTCGAGAGCTTTGGCATTAAGGTATCCAGCCACAATGAGATCCCCTTGCATTTCCCGCAACGCTTCTTCCAGATCGTCCAGTTTGGTCTGGAAGTTGTGTATCCGGTCGTTCGGGATGAGATATACGCTGAAATAAGTCGTCGAGTTATGTCTCATCCGTAACCGCATCCGGATCCATAATCGAACACATGTATTTGACGGGGATCTGGGATCCAGATGGCCGCGGTGCCCAATTCGTCTGCGTACCATCCTATTCCTACTCTGTCCTTGTACTGTTCGCAGAATAAAACGACATCAGCTTGTTTCTCAGAGCAGAGCTGGGTTAGAAGGTGGTGCGCCGTCCTGCTCCTACTGAGATTACCTTGAAGTAATCTCATCCTTTTTTCTTCTTGTTGGCTGTTGCATGGGCCTCCTGGAAAGCTTTGCAGGCCGTTGATTCCGCCAGGTGATTCTTAGGTTCATCTACGCTATTGGAGCACAAGAAGCAAGAACGCTCGCTGACCTTGCAGTCTTTGATCTTGTGCCCCGTGCCGCCGCAGAAATAGCAAAACTTACTGCGATCAGGGCCCTTGCACGAGGCGCTATAGTGACCATAGTTGAGACAGCGGTAGCAACGCCTCACTTCTGCTCTTCGCCTGATCCTGCAGCTGACGAAGCCGACCAGCACTCGGACGGCCTTTAATAGCTTCGCAGCTGCTTCCTCTTCTATTTTGACGAGGGCCAGGCGTTGTTGTCCCTCGTTGGGGTTCGTCATTTTAACCTCGAGTTTCCCCGAGTAGTCTGGCAGGGTCCTCTTTAAGGCCTCCTCGACTTCCAACAACGATGTGCAGCAATCGCAGTCCCGTATCTCCAGCGTAGCTCTAGGGACCAGTTCCGTGATGCTGCTCGTTTCTTCTACTTCCTTCCTCAGGGTTTCTGCGAATGAGGCCCTGATAGGCGTAGTGGTGTTCTTCAGTTCTAGGAGAACCCCGCCGGTTCTGGTTTGCCGGACCGATCTAACCCTGCAGCGCTGGTCTTGAAGCGCTGGTGGATGCCGGCTTACGTCTGCGTAAGATTTACCTTGCGCAGGTTTCAGGAGGATCGCGTCCGGCCTCGTTCTCTTTTTCGGCCTGCCCTCCGATTTGCTCGGCTTCTTTTTCTCCTGCTGTGGGTGTTCCGCCGCCTTCTTCGCTGGTATTTTCCTTATTTCTTCTCTTCTTCTCGACCTCCGTCCATTTGGTGGCTTCGGTCGTCGTCGTCTCTTGCCTCGGTCTTTTGAGGCTTTCTTCAGGTAACTGCGGTGGGCTTGTGGCTACTCTTTTATTTTCACCAGCATCAGTTATAGAATTTGCCCAAGGGTTCTGAGAAACTCGGGCGAAGGTCCTCGCTAGCTTATTGACCATTGTTCGAGATTTTTAAATGAACTCGAGACTATCTATGATGTCCTCCAGTTCTGGGAGCCCTTGCTTAATAGCGTTGTTTACGTTGGGCTGTCTAGTAATAGCCACCTTTATTTTGGCAAGGACTTCCGCTTGCGCGAGTTTCTCACTCTCTCCATCTTGTGCTCTCCCCTTCGCAGGCTGGATAGGTGACGTGAGGCCGGAGAACAGCGTGCTATGAAAAGCCCTGGCAGCCAATTGCTACTCCTCCAAGTGGCTTTCATCATATCTTACCCTTCCTGCCGCTATAGACACACCGCAGACCAGGTTGCCTAGCAGTGGTACTCTTCCTGATGCAATATCCAGAGCTGGGGCCAGGTTGCCTACCCCAAGCACCTGAAAGTTGCTGGATGACGACGGCGGGTTGCCAGCCCTAACACAACCTGACAACGCCTTGGCGTGGGTGTCCCTCCCACGCTCGCTCTTACCGTTTTCTGTACTATCCATCATATGAAATATATTATAGGGAGGCAAGCTCCCCAAAGGAAAGAAGAGGAACGGAAGGAAGATTGAGTGTGAGAGAAAGAATAGAGAAAGATAGAGAAGAAGAACAAAAGTAGGATTTGCTGTACAAGAACATTCACACACCATTCATACATTACCTTTTAGTCGCCTCATGCGACAAGCAGGGAGTACTATAGGAGTATTCTACTTCCCCCTACCCACAGAGGGTAATAATAACGATAATAACGATTATAACGATAATAATAATAGTAATGATGATGATGATAGTAAAGATAATAACGATATTAATAATAATAATAATATCAATAATAACATTAATAACGATAATTACGATAATAATAATAATAAAAATAATGATGATAACGATAATAATAATAATAATAATAATAATAATAATAATAATAATAATAATAATAATAATAATAATAATAATTATAATAATAGAAATAATAATGATTTATACGATAATAATAATAATGCAAATAGTAATAAAAATATTAATAATAATTTTAACGATAATATCGATAATAATAACAATAATAATATTAATAACTATAATAATCTTTGTAACGATAATGATAATACTAAATATAATATTTACGTTCATAACGATAATAACTTTAATAATAGCGATAATAATAACAATAATGATAATAATAACGATAATAACGATAATAACGATAATATCGATAATAAAGATAATAATAATATTAACAATTATAACGATTATAATGGTAATATCGTTTTAACGATAATAATAACAATAATAATATTAATAAGGATAATAACAATAATTATATTAATTATACTAAAAATATTACAAATAATTATAATAATAATAATAATAATTATAATTAAAACTACAATTATAAATTAAATATTATATTAACGATTATGACGGTAATAATGTTTATAACCAGTATAATTATAAGAACGATTAAATCGGTAATAATAATCAAAATAATATTAATAATTATAGCAAAAATAATTTTTTTTGATGGTCTGAGAATTCTAATCTTTACGCACTAATCCAGGGACCCCGCCGCCAGAGGAACCCTTCACCATTTTGTTTCTCCAAAAGTCCCTCGAATTTCGAGCTCCACGTTGGAATAGGCACTATCGACTAAACTTATATTCATCCTAGTGGAATAATGAAACCACCCAGGCGCCGCCATAGGGCATTACTTCGGTATGGCGCCACTGCATCGGTTTCTTTTACGGAACACTCCTTTCGACTTTACATGGCAGGAACCTGGAGCAACGTTAGGGGCTCGTCTATGTGCCGCTCATCTCCATCTTTTTTCTGCGCAAGATGGCCCTGACGTACCAGGCCAACTTGTTCCACTCCAGCTGACCTCGGAGCATTTTCTCGACAACGTTTTCTGGCAAGATGTCTCCGAGATTCTGCTCCATATTGAGATTACCCTGCAGAACTTTCATCCTTTATTGTTGATTGCTGCAAGGGCCTCCTGGAAGGCGGTGCACGCCCTTTATCCGACCAAGAGATTCTAGGGTTCAGTATCGCTTTTAGAGCATAAGAAGCTAGTGGGCTCGCTGACCTTAAAGTCGTTGATCTTTTGCACCGTGCCGCCGCAGAAATTGCAGTGCTTACTGCGATTAGGGCCCTTGCACGAGGCACTGTGGAGGCGATAGTCCAGACAGCGGTTTATAGACATCGCCTTACTTCTGCACTTCGCCTGACTTTACAGCTGACGAAGCAGACTAGCACTCGGCCGGCTTTCAAAAGCTTCGCAGCTGCTTCCTCTTCTATTTTGACAAAGGCCTGGCATTGCTGCCTCGCGTAATAGTTCGTCACTCTATCTTCAAGTTTCCCCGAGTAGTCTGACATGGTCCTCTTTAGGGCTTCCTCGACTTTTGCTACTGATGTGCAGCAATTGCAATCCCGTGTCTCCATCGTAGCTCTGGGGAACATTTCCGTGATTCTGCTCGTGTCTCCTACTTCTTTCTTCAGGGTTTCTCTGGATGAGGCCCTGATCTCCGCAGTAGTCCACTTGAGCTCGAGGAGAACCCCTCTCGTTCTGGTCTACCTGACGAATCTAACGTCTATCTCCTGCAGCGCTGATATTGATGCCCTGGTGAATAGCTCCAACTACATCTGCGTAGGTTTTACCTTGCGCAGGATTCAGGAGGATCGCATCCGGCTTCGTTCTCTTTCTCGGCCTGTCCTCCGATTTGCTCGGCTTCAATTTCTCCTGTGGTGGGTGTTTCGTAGCCTTCTTCACTGGTTTTTGCTTTTTTCACTTTCTCTCGACGATCTCCATCCACTTGATGGCTTCGGTCGTCGTCTCCTCTTGCTCGGTCTTTTGAGGCTTTCTTCAGGGAACTGTGGCGGGCTTGTGACTACTCTCTTGACTGTGCCAACATCAGTTATAGAATTAGCCTTTGACCGCTGAGAGCCTATGGCAAGGATCCTTGCTCCCTCATTGACTTTTGCTCGAGATTTATGCATAAAGTCGTGACTATCAATGATCTCCTCCAGTTTCGGGAGCCCTTGATTAATCGTATTGTTTACGTTCGCCTGTCTAATCACAACCGCCCTCATATTGACAAGGAGGATCTTCGCTTGCGCGAGTTTCTCACTCTCTCCATCTTGTAGTTCGCAGGCTGGATAGGTGACTTCATGCCGGAGAGCTGCATGCTCTCAACGTCCCTGGCAGCTCTTTGCCACTTTTCTAAGTGGCTTTCTACGCATCTTACACTTCCTGGCGCTTTAGACACACCGCAGGCCAGGTCACCTACCTGTGGTGCCATTTCTGATTCATTATCCAGAGTTAGAATCAGGTTGCCTACCCCAAGCTCCAGGCAGTTGCTGGTTGACAATGGCGAGTGGTCAGCCCTACCACCATCTGACACCACCATGGCATGGGTTTCCCTCCCACGCCCTCTTTAGCCTTTCGCTGTACTATCCATGATGAGTAATTTATTGCTGAGAGGCAAGCTTCCCAAAGGAAACGAAAGGAACGGAAGGAAGCTAGAGAAAGAGAAAGAATAGAAATATATATGACAGAAGAACAAAGACAAAAATAGCCGTACATGATTATTCACATATCATTCACACGGTCACTTTTGCCGCCTCTTACGACAAGCAGACATTACTGTAAGAATATTCTACTTCCCTCTACCCACAGGTGGGAATAATGATAATAATAATAACAACAGTAATAATAATAACAATAATAATAATAATAACGATAATAACGATTGTAACGATAATAAATATAGTAACGATAATAACGATAATAATAATAATATTAATGAAGATTATAATGATAATAACAATAATAATAATAATAATAATAACGAAAGTAAAGATAATAGAAAAAAAATAATAATAATAACGATAACAACGTTAATAATAATATTAACGATAATAGCGGTAATGACGATATTAACGATCATAACGTTTATAACGATTATAAAGGTAATAACGATAATATAAATGATAACGATAATAACGATAATAACTGTAATAGCGATTATAATGATAATAACGATAATAATATTAATAAATATATTAACGATAATATTGATAATAATAATGAAATAATAATAATAATAATTTTCTTTTTGATGGTCTGAGATTGCCAATCTTTACGCACTAAACCAGGGACCCCGCCCGCCAGAGGAACACTTCACAATTTGGAGTTCCGCATTAAAGTTCCTGGAGTGTCGGTCTCACAGTTTGAATAGATACTACCGACTAAACTCATATCCATCCTAGTGGCATAGTAAAACCATTCCGGCACAGTCATGTGGCATTAATTCGGGATGGCGCCACTGCATCAGGTCCCTTTACGGGACTCTTCCTTCGGCTCTACGTGGCAGTTACCTGGAGCAACGTTGATGGCGCGTCTATGGGATACCCATCTCATTCTTCTTTCTGCGCAAGATGGCCCTGACGTACCAGGCCACCTTGTTCCTGAGCTCGGAGCATCTTCTCCACAACGTTATCTGGCGAGATGTCCCCGACGTCTGGCTTGAAGGCGAATCGTTCGGCGCTCCAACGGATACATCTGAAGAACGTATAGTGGGCGTCGTCGTTGATCGAGTCCCCATTGGAGCAGTTGCCACCTACTACCTTTCTCATTTTTGCGACGTAAGAGCAGAACAGGCCATGCCCTGTCAAGAATTGGGTGAGGTAGAGGTCGACCTCTTCCGCCTCCCAGTTTAACCAGCAGTCTAGCCGACTCATGAGTTGGACTGTCCACCTGCCCTTAGGTTCCTGTACCCATCTGCATTGCCAGGCCTCGATGCTGCTAGACCTGGTGAGCGCCTGGCCCTAGAATTCCGCGCCGTACAGAATTACTGTTTCGGCTGCGCGCATCAGTAGTCGCTTCATGCACGGTCGGGGACCGTTGTCGTTGGCTATGTGAGTGGCAAGCGAGGCTATTATTTTTGCCGCATTATCGGCTGCCATAATTATTGAAATGATAATAATAACCATAACAATAATGATAATATTGTAGATAATAATATCGTTAATAAAAACGATAATAATATGGTTAATAATGACGATAATAATTATGATATAAATAACGGTAATAATAATAGTCATAATAACTTTAATAATAACGATAGTAATTACGATAATAATTGCTTCAATAATAGCGATATTAAGAGCGATAATAATAACGGTAATAATTACGGCATTAATAGCTATATTAATAAAGATAATAGTAAACATAGTAATAACGGCATTAATAAAGGTAATAATATCGATTATAATAACGATAACAATAACGGAATCAGTAACAGAATATTACCGATAATAATAACAATAATTACTACGATAATTATAGTGTTAGCAGTAATGTTAATATTAACGATTAAAATATTGATAATAATAACGATATTTATAACGATAAGTATAACGATAGTAATAATGGTAATAATTACGGTAATAATAGCGATAATATTAAGGATAATAATAGCAATAATAATGATTAAATTTACGATAATAATATTAATAACTATAATAGTAATGATAATAATGGCGATAATAATAACGATTATAATGAGGATACCAATAAATATAGAAATAACAATAGTAATGAATATTAATAATAACGATAATAATAACGATGATATTTAAGGTAATAAGAACGGTAATAATAAGGTTAAAAAAATGATAATAATATCGGTAATAACAAAGGTGATAATAACGGAAATATTAACAATAATAACTGCGGTATATATAACGGTAATAATAGCGGTAACAATAACAATAATAATAACGGTAAAAATAACTGCAATAAGAAGTGTAATAATAACGGCAATAATAACAGTCATAATGACGGTAATAATAACAAAAATAATTACGATAGTAATAACGTTAATTTTAACGATAAAGATGATAATAGTACCTGTAATAATAACGATGATAATGACAATAACAATAACCATAATAATAATGATAATGATACAAATAATGAAATTAATAGCGATAATAATATTGATAATCATAATATTAAAAATGACGAAAATAATAACGGTAATAATAATGGTAATAATAACGGGAATAGTAACAGTAATAATTACGGAAATAATAACATTCATAATATCGGTAATAATAACAGTCATTTTAACGGTAGTAATAACGATATCAAAAATGATAACAATAATCATTATAATCAGAATAATATTCATAACAATCAAATAATCATTTTAATAATCATTATTAAAAATCATTTTAAAAATCATAATAATCAAAATTATCGTAATAATATATATTTATCATAATAATTATCATAATGTTCCTACTTATAATCATATTAACTATAATACTAATAATAATAATCATAATAATCATAATAATAATTATAATAGCCTTAATAATCATAATAATGTTCATAATAACCATAATAAATATCATAATAATCCTAATAATGCTAATATTAATTTTAATAAACATAGTAAATATAATAGTCGCATTAATAATAATAATTACATCAATAATAATCATAATTACCATAATATTAATAATATATACAACACATAATAATTACATTATAATAATTACAACGACAATAATACTTAAAATTACGATAATAATAATCATAATAACCATAATAATCATAAAAAAATCCATAAGAGTCATAAAATTAATCATAATAATAATCATAATAAACAAAATAGTTTTCATAATAAACATAATATAAATTTTAATAATCATAAAAATTAGGATAATAAGCGTATTAATAATAATAATAAAAATAATAATCATAATAATAATTATAATAATACTAATAATAATCATAATAATTATAATCATAATGATCATTATTAGAATTACAATGACTTTATTCAGCGTAATAATGCTGATAGCAATTATAATAATAATCATATTTATCATATTAATCATAGTAATATTCAAATAATCATTGTAAGCAAATTAATAATCATACTAACAATCATAATAAATTTAATAAAAATCATAATAATATTCATATTAATCATAATAATCTTAATAATAATCATAATAATTAAAATAATTACATTAGTATTCATAATAATCGTAATCATAACCATAAAATAAATATTAATATTCATAATGTCCTTAATAATTGTAATAAATCTGATAATTATCGAAATAATAATCATAATACACATAATAATAATAAGAATAATCATTATGTGCAAAATAAAACTAATAATGATCATATGACCATAATAATATTTATAATAATGGTAATTATCATGATAATCATAATAATTATCATAAAAAATAAATTGTCTATAATAATCCACATGAGAATAAGAATAGTCATAAAAATCTTAATAACGTTTATAAAAACCATAATAATCATAATAATCAAAGTAATAATCATAAAAATGTTGGTAATAATAATAATAATCTGAATAATAACAATAACCATGATAATAATCATAATAATCATGCTAATGTTGAAAAAAAATCATAATTATTGCCATAAGAAATAAAATAACCGTAATAATCTTAATAAGAATAGTAATAGTCATAATAATTTTAATATCTATAATAATAATAATAATATTCATAATAACCATAAGAATCCTAATAATCATAATAATAGTCTTAATAATGATAATAATCATAATTATCATAATAATCATAATAATCATAATATTGTTCAAAAGAATCATAATAATAATCCTTATAAATATAATATTTAGCATAATAATAATAATAATCGTAATAATTATAATAAAAATCATAATAATCATATTAATAACCATAATAACAACAATAATCATAATACTAATCATAATAATGATAATAGATGCAAAAGACCATAATAATTTTAATAATAATCTTAATACCCTTAATAATCATAATAATAACCATTATAAACACAACTATAATATTAAAAATAATAATTACAATCATAATCTTAATTATAAGCATAATAATCGTAACAAAAATAATAATAATCATAATAACCATATTAACAATAAAAATAAACATACTAATAATCATATTAACAATAATAATCATAATAATAGTCATGATAAACATAATAATAATACAATAATAACCATAATAAACATAATAATAATAATAAAAATAATAATTACAATTATAATGATATTCTTAATAATAATTATAATTATAATCACAATAATAAGCATAATAAATGTATTAAACTTAATAATATCCATAAAAATCATAATAAACATAATAATCGTAATAATAGTAATGATTAACCTAATAAACATGACAATAATCATAATAATCATAATAATCATATTTATAATCATAATAATAATAATAATACACACAATGAAAGTAATAATCAAAATAAACATAATAATTATCATAAAGGCTATAATAACCATAATAATGCTAATAAGAATAATATAAATCATAATAATTTTAATTAACATATTAATTATCATGATAATAATAATAATAACAATAATCATGAAAATAATCAAAATAAGCATAATAATAACCATAATAATATTAATAATTTTAACACTAATCGTAATACTATTCATAATAAACATAATAATAATAAAATCCATGATAAAGTTCATAAAATTATAATAAACATAATTATAATCATAATAATCACTATGGTCATAATAATGATCACAATAATGATAATAATCATAATAATAATAAGTATTGTAATAAATATAATACAAATAATAAACTTAATAAGAATAATAATAGCCATAATTATTATAATAATCATAATAATAATCATAATAATCACAGCCATAATAATAATGATCCTAATAATAATAATAATGATTTTAATAAGCGTAATAATACAGATAATAACTATAATAATAATACTAATAATAATCATAATAACCATAATAATCATAGTAAAATTCATAATAACCATAAAATTCAGAATAATATTCACATTTATAATCATAATAATCATAATAATAACCGTAATTACCAAAACAATAATCATAATAAAGACCATAAAAATAATAAAAACCATAATAATCATAATATGGGACTGTCGGATATAGAAATACGCCGACGAGTCGTAGGAAAATCATGCGAGTGCCTGTTGAAACAATGCGACTGTTGGACTTGGAAATATTCCAACTAGTCGAGGGAAAGTTTTGCGATTACCTTTCAAACCTATGCGACTTTCGGAATTGGAAATATACTGACTATTCGAAGGAAAGTTATGCGAGTGCCTTTAGAAACATACGACTGACGGACGTAGATATATTCCGACTAGTCAAGAGAAAATTATGAGTCTGCCTCTCGCACCATTGCGACTGTCTGACTTATAATTGTTCCGTCTTGTCGTCGGAAAGTTATGCAAGTACCTCTCGAATCTATGCAACTGTCGGACTTGGAAGAATTGTGTGAAAGTAATACGAGTGCTTCTCAAACCAATTCGACTGTCGGATCTAGAAATGTTCCGGCTAGTCGAGGGAAATTGTTCAGAGTGCCACACGAACCAATTCGATTGTGGGTCTGAGGGTTCCGACTAGACGAGTGAAAGTTACACGAGTGCTTCTCGAAACAATGCGAGTTTCGAACTTTGAAATATTCCGAATAGTAGGATAAAGTTATGCGATTTCTTCACGAAAGATTATGACTGTTGGAATTAGAAATATTCCGACTAGTCAAGGGAAAATTATGCGAATGTCTTGTGAACCAAGGCGAATATATGTTTTGATAATATTCCGAAATGGGGAAGGATAGTTTTAGAAGTGCATCTCGATCCAATGCAACTGTCGGACCTAAAAATACTCAGACTAGTCTAAGGAATATTATGAGAGTGCCTCTCGTTCTCCTGAGACTGTCGGACTTACAAATAATCCGACTAATCGGAAAAAAGTTATGAGAATGCATCACGAATCATTGGGACTGTGCGACTTGGAAACATTGCGACTAGACGAGGGAAAGTAATGCGAGTGCATCTCGAACAAATGCGACTATCGGATTTGAAAATATTCCGACTAGTCGAATGAAAGATATACGTATGCTACACGAACCAATGCCACTTTCGAACTTGAAAATATTCCGATTAAAAGAGGGATAATTATACGAGATACTCTCGAACGAATACAATTGTTGGAATAAGAAATATTCCCACTTGTAGAGGGAAAGTTATAAGAGTATCTCGCGAATGAATGCGACTGTTGAACATAGAAATAATCCGAATAGTCGAGGAAAACTATGAGAGTGCCACTCAACCCTAAACGACTTTCGGGCTTGGAAGTATTCCGACTAGTCGAAGGAAAGTTTTGTGAGTCCCAGTCGAACCAATGCCACTGGCGTACCTAGAAATATTAGGACTAGTTAACGGAAAGTTATGCGAATGCCTCTCGCACCATTGCGCCTTTCGATCTTAAAATTGTAGCGACTAGACGAGGGAAGTTTAGCGAGTTCCTCTTGAGCGGATGTGACTATAGTTATAAGAAATATTCTTACTAGTCGAGGGAAAGTAATGAGAGTGCACCTCGAACCAGTAAGACTGTCCAACATACATACATTCCGACAGGTCGAGAGAATGTTAAGCGAGTGTCTCTCGAACCATTGCGACTATTGGACCTAGTAATATTCCGACAAGACGGTGGAAATTTATGAGAGGGACTTGTGAAAAAATGGGAGTGTGGGATTTGAAAATATTCCGAATTGACGTAGGATAGTTATACGAGTGCCTCTCGAAACATTATGATGATTGGACCAAGATATATAACGACTAATCGAGGGAAAATTATAAGAGTGTTTCCCGAACTAATGCGATCATCGGACTTGGAAGAATTCCGTCGAGTTGAGTGAAAGTTATACGCGTGTTTCCTGAACAAATGCGACTGACGAACTTAGTTAAATACGACTGCTCGAGAGAATGTTATGAGGGTGTCATTCGAACCAATGCACCTGTCAGACTTGAAAATATCCCGACTAGTGGAGGGACAGTTACATTTGTGCCTCTCGAACCAATGCGACTATCAGACCTAGAGACATTTCAACTAGTCGATGGAAATTTGTGAGTGTTCTACTCGGACAAATGCGACTTTCGGACATGGAAATATTCCTACTAGCCGAGGGAAAGTTATGCGCATTCCTCTCGCACCATTGCGGCTGTCGGACTTGAAATTATTCCGACTAGATGAGAAAAATTATGCGAGGGCCTTTGGAACCAATGTGACTGTCGGACCTAGAAACATTTCGACTAGACGATTGAAAGTAATGAGTGTGTCACTCATACCAATGCGACTGTCGGGCTTAGATATATTCCGACTAAACGAGTGAAAGTTATACGAGTGGGTCTCGAATCAATGCGAATGTTGAACTTAGAAATATTCCACCTGGTCCAGAGAATTTTATGATAGAACCACTCGATCCAATGCAACTGTAGGACTTAAAAATATTCCGGTAGGTCGAAAGAATGTTATGAGAGTGACATTCGAACAAATGCGACCGTCGGAACTAAAAATATTCAGACTAGTCGAGGGAATATTATGAGAGTGCCTCTCGTACCATTGAAACTGTCAGAATTATAATTGTTGTGTCTAGTCGGCGAAAGGTATTGCAAGTTCCACTCGCACCTATGCGTTTTTCGGGCATGGAAATATTCCGACTAGTCATGGGAAAGTTATGCGAGAGACAATCGAGCCAATGCGTCTGTGGAACTTGAAAATAAATCCACTAGTCGGGAAAAGTTATGCGAGTGATTCTAGCACATATGAGACAGACGGACTTGGACATGTTCGTAATAGTCTGGGATATTTATGCCAGTACCTCTCGAACAAATGCTTCTGTCGTACTAGGAAATATTCCGACATGTCGAGGGAAAATTATGAGTGTGTCTTTAAAACAATGCTGCTGTCGGACATGAAAATATACCGACTTGTCAAGGGAAAGCTATGAGAGTGTCTCTCGAACCAATGCGAATGACGGACTAGGAAATATTCAGACAAATAGGGGGGACTTTATGCGAGTTCTATGCGAAACAGAGCAAATGTCGGATTTGGAGTCATTCCGAATAGACGAGAAAACATTATTCGAATAACTTGTGAACCGATGCGACTGTAGGGCTTGGAAATATTCCGTCTATTGAAGGGAAACTTTTGCGGCGGCCACTCGTACCAAAACGACTGGCGGACTTGGGACCATTCCGATTAGTCGAAGGAAAGTTTTGACAGTGACTTGTGAACCAAATCGACTGTCGATATTGGAAATGTTTCGACCAGTCAAGGGAATGTTATGCGAGTTACTCTAGAACCAATGCGATGGTCGGTCTTGTAAATATTCCAACTAGGCGAGAGAAATTAATGCGAGTGTCTTGTAAGCGACTATCGGGCTTGGGCATATTACGACTAGTCGAGGGAAAGTTATGCGGCTGCATCTCAAACCAATGCCACTGTAGTACTTGGAAATATTCAGACTTGTCGGGGAGAGTTAGGCGAGTGACTAATAAACCAATGTAACTGTCGCGCTTAGAAATATTCCGACAATTCTAGGGAAAGTTGTGCGGGTGTCTCTCAAACCAATGTAGCTGTTGGACATGGAAATATTCCGACTAGTGGATGGAAACTTATGCGAGTACCAACCGAACCAATGTGATTTTCGGACTAGGAAATACTTCGACTGGTCGAGGGAATGTTAAGCGAGTTATACTGGGACCAATGCGATGGTCGGATATGGAAATATCCCGATAAGTCGCCCGAAAGTTATGCGTGTTATACTTGAACCAATGCAGCTGTCGAACTTGGAAATATTACGATTAGTCGAGGGAAAGTTGTTCAATTGATTCTAAAACTAATGCGACTGTCGGACTTGGAAATATCCAGAGAAGTTGAGGGAATTTACGCGAATGACATTGAAACCAATGCGACTGTCGGGCTAGGAAATATTACGACGAGTCAAGGGAAACTTATGCGACTGCCACTCGAAGAAAAGCGACTGGCGGGCTTGAAATATTCCGACTATACGAGGAAAAGTTTTGCAAGTGCCTCTCGAAACAATGTTACTGTCAGTCCTGGAAATATTCAAACTAATCGAGGGAATGCTATGATTGGGCCTCTCGAACCAATGCGATTTCCTACTTGGAAACATTCCGACTAGTCAAAGGAAATTTGTTCACGTACCTTTCGAAGCAGTGCATCTTTCGGACTTGGAATTTCTCCGATTAATTGAGGGAGAGTTGTGCGAGTGCCTCTCAGAACAATGCGATAGTAGGAACTAGAAATATTACCACTAGTCGAGGAAAAGTTGTGCAAGATTCTCACCAAGCAATGAGACTGAAAGACCTAGATATATTCTACCTAGTCGAGGGAAAGTTATTCAAACGCTTCTCTAACCAGTGCGTCATTCTGGCTCGAAAGAGTGCGTATTTCGTGCTGGGAAAGCATCCTTCTAATCGAGACAAAGTTGCGCGAGTTCCTTTCGAACCAATGCGACTGTCGGACTGCTAAACATTCCGACTAGTCGAGGGAAAGTTATTCTAGTGCCTCCCAAAACAATGCGTCTGTCGTACCTAGGTATATTCCAACTAGCCGTGGGAATGCTATGAATGTTCCTCTCGCACCGTTGGAGTTAGAAATGTTCCCACTACAGGAAGGAAAGTTGTGCAAATAACTGTCGCAACAATGCGACTGTCGGAATTGGAAATATTCCGACTGGTCGAGGGAAAGTTTTGCGAGTGACACTCGAACCAATGCGACTGTCGGTCTTCGTAGTATTTCAACTAGTCGAAGTATAGTTATGCAAGTGAAATGTGAACCAATGTAACTGTCGAGCTTGGAAATATTCCGACTAGTTGTGGGAAAGTTATACAAGTTCCTCGTGAAATAATGCGACTATCGGACTTGGAAATGGTCCAACTAATCGAGTGAAGTTATGCGAGTGCCACTAGAAACAAATTGACTGTCGGCTTTAGATATATCTCTACTAATCGAAGTATAGTTATGCGAGTGAATTGGGAAGCAATGAGACAACCGTACATGGAAATATTCCAACTAACCATGTGAAAGATATGCGAGTGCCACTCGAAACAAATTGACTGTCGGTCTTGGAAATATTTCTACTAGTCGAAGTATAGTTATGCGAGTGAATTGTAAAGCAATGAGAATGTCGTGCTTGGAAATATTCAAACTAAGCGGGAGAAATTTATGCGAGTGCTATTCGATCCAATACGGCTGCTGCAGTTGGACATATTCCGACTTGACGAGGTTAAGTTACGCGAGTGACTCTGCAAACCAATGCGGCTGTCGGATGTAGAAATATTCCGACTAGCAAAAGAAAAATTATGAGAGTGTCTCTCGGACGCATACAACTGTCAGATTTAGAAATATTCCGACTAGTCGAGAGAAATATTTCAGAGTTGAGTGTGAACTAATGCTATCATAATAAAGTAACGTAATAAAGACATTAATAATGATAACAATAGTAATAATAGTGATAATAAGAACAACGATAATAACGATAATATAAAAACAATAATAACAATAGTAACGATAATAACAACTATAAGGATAATAACGGTAATAATAATAATATAAATAATAGCGATAATAATAAAGATAATTTGAATAGTAACTATTATAACGACAATAATAACAAATTTACGGAAAATAAGCACAATAAACATATTAAAGTTAATAACGATAATATTGATAATAGCAATAATAACGTTAATAAAAATAGTAATAAAAATAATAATAATAACAATAATAATAATAATAGAAATAATAACGATAATAACGATAATAACGTTGAAAACAAAAATAATAATGACAATAATATTAATAATAACGACAATAACTATAATAAAGATAATTACGATAATAACGTTAAAATAATAAAAGTAACTATTATAATAATAATAACGATTATAACGAAAATAATAACTATAAAATCGATTATAATTATTATCACGATAATAACGATAATAATAAAATCAATAATAATAAAGGTAACAACAAGAATAACAATAATAATATCGATAATAACGATAATAACGATAATAATGATAATAAAGATCATGACGATTACAATACTAGTCGAAATAATTCCATGTCCGGCAGCAGCATTTTTTCGAGACTCAATAGCAATACATTCCCTCTACTAATCGGAATATTTCAATGTCTGATTGTCACATTCGTTCGAGAAGTACTTGCATTACAATACCATGACTTTTCAGGTAATTTCCAAGTACGACAGTCAAATTTGTTCGAGATAACACCACATAACCTTCTCACTACTAGATGCAATATTTCCAAGTCCAGCAGCCGCATTGACTCGAGAAACCCTCGCATAACATTCATACTTCTATACGGAATATTTATAAGTCCGACAGCCACATTTGGTTGCAAAGAACTCGCATAACTTTCCCTCTACTAGTTGGTATAAGTCTAGGTTCGACAGTAACATTGATTCACAAGTCACTTGCATTACTCTCATTCGAGTAGTTTGATATATCTATGTCCGGCAGTGGCATTGGTTCAAGAGGCACTTGCACAACTTTCCCTCGACTATGCGGAATGTTACCAAGTCTGATAGTCGCATTGGTTCGAGAAGCCCTATCATAATATTCCTGCGAGTAGTCGAAATATTTCTATGATCAATAGTCGTATTTGTTCGAGAAGCTCTCGCATATCTTTCCATCAACTAGTCGGAGTATTTGCAAGTGCGACAGTCGCATTTGTTGGTGATGCACTCGTATATCTATCCCTCGAATAGTCAGGATATTTCCAAGACCGGAAGTTGCATTGGTTCGAGTGGCACTCCCATAACATTCTCTCGTTAAGTCGGAATATTTCTAAGTTACAGTCACATTCGATAGAAATTGATTCGTATTGCATTCTCTCGACTTGATGGAATTTTTATAGGTCTGACACTCGCATCTGTTCGAAATTCACTTGTAAAACATTCTTTCGACTAGTCGGAATATGTCCAATTGTGACAGTTGAATTGGATGGTAGGGAAATCATAAAATTCCCTTAACTAGTCCAAATATTTCCAAGTCAGAGAGTATATTGTAAAGGTGGACACCCGAATGGAGCCTGCACCTATGCTACCTCGCCCATTAGGGCATACGCTACGTACAGACAGCAGTCACCACTACGAAGAAACCAGATTCGGACAAACCCAAAACTCCTGCCGGCGAGCAGGGTGAGCAGTTTAGCCACGGCCAACTCCCTCGCAGCAACGAGTCACCACGTTGATGCCGACCGTGCCCACGGGCAACCACGGGGAGGCCCACTCACAATACCACGATTTTCGTTCTTAAGCGATCCTATGACGCGCGCGACCTATTCCTTTGTGAAGAGAGGAGCATCCGCGGTTTTGGAGACATTTCAGGAGGTAGTCCGCACCGCGCTTGTTCGATCGTGTCTTCGGACTCGCAGTCATCCGGGACATGCGTATTGAGGAGGACTCTTGCCTTATCGCGGACATTCATGGTCTTTTCGCCTTCTCGTTTAAGGGTGTTAATCACTCTTTCGACGCGAAGTTTACCTGCCTGCTGCTTATAAATGTATCCCCATGTTTCTGCGCTGCCCTGCTCTGTGACGAAATTCCTTCAACTCTCTAATTTTGCACATCTTACCGCTTCGCCATATACCCGCAACGACGAACGATATTCCCGCATTAACCCGAGGCGTGCCTGGTGAACTTTTTCTCGCTGAAGCGCGCGCCTAAGTCGGGACACCGCTTTCTTTTGTGTCGTTAATGCTGACGTCCACCACGGGTTGGACTTCCGGTGGGCTTTTTCACGAGGCACAGATTCGGAGCACGCGGTTTGTAGAACATTAGTGAGCACGTTGGCTCGTGTCTCTACTTCGGAAGTCGATTCTAAATCGCTTCCCTCCAGTCTAGCCGCGGAGAGGGAGAGTAGACGCTCGGAGAACTGGTCCCAATCAGCTCTCCTGGAGGTGAAACTCCTGTTCCTCGCGCCCCGAGCACCCCCCCTCGACCCGACTCAACCTTCAAGGGTTGTAACGCGATGTCTATCGAGTTGTGGTCACTGGATCCATCCTGCTGTAACTTTTCATTAGCCTATGAATCGGCTCATGGATTGTGACGAGAGGGTTACTTCAATATACGTGGAGCCTCTCGTCGTCCATAATGTAGGTTGCTGCTACGCGTCACTAATTACTGTTAACCCGGATGCCCGGATAAGGACTTCTGACTTCGAGCCTCTCTCGTCTGTGCTCTGACCCGTTACCGTTCTAGAACGTCCCATGTTAAGCTGCGAAAGGTGGATTTTCGAGAACGCGCGATTAATAGGAGGGGCAGGTCACGGTCGAGATCAAATTGTCTCCGCAGATTGATGCACAGGGTTCGGCGAAGGTAACTCGCGGTGACTTTACTTCGATATCCGCGCTTATCACGCCAGTGATGTCAGGGTTTGCGCGTGTGTTGAATTCTTCGGGGGATTTCGATGGGACATCGCCTGTTTCTAGGGGTGAAACCGTAACGACTTGTTCAGCGTCTAGCTCAATTATCAGTGGTAAGGGGTTACTTCTACGCGTTACGTGTTTCTTATTGTTGCGGGGGTTTTAGTTATCCCTAGGTGCTGGGGTATATGTTTCGTTTCCGGGGGGGGGGATTGCACGGACTGCGTACGAGCATATGCTCGCTTTTGCGGTCGCGTGGTAATCTGTGCGCACTCTGAATTCTGCTCGACCATTCTATCAACCGAACTGGAAGGACATATGGCGCCTATTTCGATGCTCGCGACCGGTTCATCAACAGCGTTCATTTGCGGGGCCTTAGAAAATGGCCTTAGCAATTTCTTATTGCACCTTTTTAAAATAATTATAGCCTTTCGAAGACTGGCTACCACTTGATGCAATCCGGGTTGTGCGGAGCAAGGAACGCAGCGGAGAGTCGCACGGTGAGTTGCCTTGGTCGTCGTTCGCGCACTCGACCGTCGTGTTGCTACGTTCCTACGATGCCCTTCGCCGGAAGTGCATCCGTTCGTCACCTTCGGGGTCGCGCAAGCTGCATTGAACGACGCAATACGCGAACTTCTCCTCACCACGCTAACTGTCCCTGGGAAAGCCTTCACCCGGAGATCCGAACGGGAGGCTAGTTTACCTCCGAAATTTTTTTCCCCCCGGATAACCATCATGGAATTTTGCGGAAGCGACTTCTTAATTAAGAATTAGGAAAGAAGCCGCAAGAAGAATACTTGTAGCGGAAAGAGAAAGTTAGGAAAAAAAAGGACGGATGTAATACTGACATTATTCTTCCATTAATGACGAGGTGATGATACGATGACCGAACAGTGACAATAATTATATGGTGGGAAAAAAAAGAGAGAGATAAAGTACTTGATGGAAGTACTTAGATTTAAAGAAATGAAATAGGAATTTATAGGAAAAGGGAATGCGTTCCTGAGATGTATAATGACAGTACTTGAAATAAATAAACGAGCAAAAAAATAAATAAAAAAAAATAAAAAAGTCATTATTTTAAATATTTGGTCATACTACACACCCCACCATTAATTTTTGAAAAGTTTCGACATGGCCGCATCTGTTAATATGACGAAATTCTAAATTTTTGAGAATTTTGAAAATTTTGAAAATATCCGAAAAATTTTTTCGTAAACCACGAGCAACAAGGTCTGTAGAGCCGTGCCTGAAGTATTTCCCGCGTGTTTTAAGGTTTGGGGTTAGGAGTGCCGCAGGTGTGCCAAATGTTGGTAATTAAAATTTCGTACAGTCATATCACTACAAATTTCTTGTCCATCTCCAACGACCAATCAGCGTACGCCGTTTATGTTGTGGCGCTCCAGTCGCAGTCCGAAAATAACGGTAGAGTCCGCCATCGTCCATAGACTACATAAAAAAGCAATATGGCATTTTCGAAATTAATAAGCACATTTATTCACTAATTACACAATAAATAATCAACTCCCACAACTGATTATTATCACAATTTGTTCACCTTACTTTCATTAACGGGTGGGATATAAATTTATCACCAGCAACGAACTTTTGACAGGGAAGATTTTCACAAAACGCGGAGCTCGATGCGACACGCCCTTCCCATATGGCAACCATGTTGGAACTTTCCAAGTCAGACAGTCCCATAACTTTCCCTCAACTAATCGGATTATTTCCAAATTCGAATTTCGCATTCTTTCGATAGGTACTCGTATAACTATCCCTCGACTAGTCGGAATATTTCTAATTACGACAGCCGCATTTGTTCGATTAGCACTCTCTTAAAATTGCCACGAATATTGGGAATGTTTCTAGGACCGACCGTCATATTCATTCAAGATGCACTCGAATAACTATCCCTCTACTAGTCCGAATTTTTCAAGTTCGATAGTTGCTTAGGTTAGAGTGGCACTCTCATAATATTTTTTGGATCAGTCGGAATATTAATAGGTCCGACAGCAGCATTGGTTCGAATGGCACTAGCACAAATTTAAATCGTCTAGTCGGAATATTCCAAGTCGAACAATCGTATCCGTCCGGGAGGCACCCGCATAAATTATCCTCTTTTAGACGAAATATTTTCAAGTCCGACAGTCTTAATGTTACGAGAAGCACTCGCATAATTTTCCCACAAATAGTCGGAATATTTTCAAGTCCGGCAGCTGCTTATGTTCCAGAGTCTCTCGCATAACTTTCTGAGTAGTCGGTATTTTTCCAAGTCCTTCAGCCGTATTGGTACGAGAAGCACTCGCATAACATTCCCTCAACTGGTTGCATTAAATTTAAGTCCGACAGTTGCATTGGTTCTCAAGCCACTTGCATAACTCTACCTCGACTATTTGAAATAGTTCCAAGTCCGACAGCCGCATTGATTTGAGAGGCACTCGCATAACTTTACTCCGACTGGTTGGAATATTTCAAAGCCCGCCAGCCGTATTTGATCGAGAGGCACTCGCTTAACATTCATTCTACTAGTCGGAATATTCTTTACTCTGACAGCCGCAGTGGTTCGAAATGAACTCACTTAAATATCCTTCGAATAGTCGGATAATTTCCAAGTCCGACGGCCACATTGGTTCGAGAGGCACCCGCCTTACATTCCTTTGACCAATCCGAATATATCCAAATCTGTCAATCGCATTGGTTCACAAATCATCCGCAGAACCTTCCTTCGTCTAGCTGGAATATTACTATTGCCGACAGTCTCTTTTTCGATTGGCAATCGAGTAAAATTTACCCGAATTGTAAGAATATTTCCAAGCCCAACAGCCGTATTGGTATTAGAAACACTTGCATATCTTTCCCTCGACTAGTCGTAATATTTTCAAGAACGACGGTCGCATTGGTTCACATGTCACTTGCATAATTTTCCCTCGCCTGTTTGGAATATATCTAAATCCGACAGCTGCATTGGTTCGAAAAGAACTCGCATAACTTTTCCCGACTAGTCGGAATGTTCCAAGTCCAACAGTACCAATGGTCCGAGTAACAGCCGCATTGGATAAAGAGGCACTCTCTTAACTTTACCCCGACTAGCCGCATTATTTACAAGTCCTAGAGCCTTATTCTTCGAGAGGTACACTTATATATTTCCCTGGACTAGGCGGGATATTTACATGATCGGCAGTCGCAGTGGTTACAATGTCACTCGTATTACCTCTCTATCGACTAGATAGAATATTTCCAAGTCCGAAAGCCGCATTCGTTAGAGAGGCACTCGCTTATCATTCCCTTCACTTGTTGTGATATTTCCAAGTTTGATAGCCGAATTGTATAAAGGCGCACTCGGATATCTTTCACTCAGGTTGGAATATTTCCAAGTCCGCAAGTTCCACTGAATCTAATGGTTATCTCTTGACATTTTCTCGCCCAGATGGAATATTTCTAAGATAGACAGACGCATTGGTTTCGGATGCACTCGTATAACATCCTCTCGTCTAGTCGGAATATTTCCAATTCCGAAATACGCATTGGTTCGAGTAGCACTCGTATAACTTTCTCTCGTCTAGTCGGATTATATCCAAGACAGGCAGTCTGCAATGTTACAATAGGCTCTCTCATAATTTTCTTTTGACTAGTCCTAATATTTCTAGGTACGACAGTCACTTTAGTTCCAAAGGCACTCGCATATCTTTCCGTCGAACAGCCGGAATATTTCTAATTCTGAAAGCCGCATAAGTTCAAGAAGTACTCGCTAATCATTCCCACAACTAGTCGGAATATTTCCAAGACCGACAGTCCCATTGGTTTACACGAGACTCGCATAAATTTCCGTTGACTTCTCCAAACATTTCCAAGTCCGACGGCCATATTGCATCCAGTGTCAATCGCATAACATTCCCTCCACTAGTTGGTATACTTCTAAATCTGATAGCCGCATTGAATCGAGAGGCTCGCTCATACCTATTCCTCGACTACTCGGAATATTTGCAAGACCCTCAAATGCGTTGTTTATAGTCACTCGAATAACTTTCTCTCGACTAGTCGGAATATTTCTTAGACCGGCAGCAGTATTGGTTCGAAAGGCACTTGCATAACTATCAACTGCCTAGTAGGAGTATTTCCATGTCTGATACCATCATTGGTTTCAGAGGTAATGGCACAATTTTCACTCGACTAGTCGGGATATTTTCAAGTCCTACCTTTGTTTTGGTTCACAAGTTACTCGCATAATTATCACTCGACTAATCGGAATATTTCCATCCTACAGCCGTTATGTTTTGTGAGGCAATCGCATAATTTTCTTTCTTTATGTCGGGAAATTTCCAAGACCGACAGTCGAATTGGTTCACAAATCGCCAGCATAAGTTTCCGTCGACTCTTCGGTGTTCTACCAAGATCGTTAGACGCTTTATTTCGTGTGGCACTCACATATCTTTCACAAGACTAGTCGGATTTTCTCCAAGTCCTACTGTCGCATTTGTTCGTGAGGCTCTCCCATATGTTTTCCTCGACTAATCGGAATAATTTTAAGTCCTATAGTCGCATTGGTTAGAGAGGTTCTCACACATTTTTTCCTTGATTATTCGGAATATTTTTAGTAGTGAAAGTCGCATTAGTATACAAGTCACTCGCATAACTTTCCAACGATTAATCGGAATATTTCCAAGTACGTATTTCGCATTGCTTCGAAAGACACTCGCCTAATTTTCGCTCGATTAGTAGGAATGTTTACAAGACAGAAAGCTGCATTTGTTCGAGTGAATCTCGCATAACTTTCACTTGTTTAGGGGGAATATTACCAAGTGCGACAATCACATGATTCGAGGGGCACTCACATAACATTCCCTCGTACAATCGGAATATTTCTACATCAGAGAGATGAATTAGTTCAAAATTCACTCGCATGTCTTTCAATCGAATAGGCGGAATATTTCCTAGTGCAACAGTAGCATTGTAGCGTGCGGCGCACGCACAAGTTTTTATCGACAAGTCGAAATTTTTCTAGGTCTGATTGTCACAAAGGTTCGAGAGGTACCCGCAAAACATTCCTTCGACAAGTCGTAATAATTCTACGTACTGCAGTCGCACTTGTTCGAGAGACAGTAGCACAACATTCTGGACTAAACGGAATATATCCAAGTCTGCCTTTCGCATGTGTGGGAAAGGCACTCGCATAACTCTCCCCGAGAAGTCGGAATATATTCAACCACAACAGTCGCAATTCTTCAAGAGTCACCCGCATAACTTTCCTCGTCTTGTCGGGTTATCTTCAAGTCAGACAGACGCAATGGGTCGAGAGGATTTTGCATAACTTTCCCTCCACTGGTCGGAATATTTTCAAGTCAGTCAGTCGCATGGTTTCTATAGGCACTCTCATAACTTTTCCCGCTAAGTTGGAATATTTCCAAGCCCGATAGAAGCATTGAATTGAAATACTCTCGCATAACATTCCCTAGATTATTCGGGATATTTCCAAGTCTGGAAGTCGCTTTGGATCTATTATAAGTCGCATAACTATCTCTCAACTAGTCGGAATATTTCCAAGTTCGATAGCTGCATTGGTACGAGAAACTCTAGCATAACTTTCCCTAGACAAGACAAATATTTCCAAGACCAACAGCCGAATTGGTTCTAAAAGTTCTCGCATAAGCTTCTTTCTATTACTCGGAATATTTCCATTTCCGATTGACGCTTTGTTTCACAAGTCAGCTGCATAACTTTCCCTCGTCTAATTGGAATATATTCAAACCCAACAGTAGCATTGTTTCGAGATGCATTCGCATTCCTTTCCCTCGTCTATTCAGAATATTTCCAAGTCATGCATCCGTATTGGTACGTTAGGCGCTCGCATAACAGTCCCCAGACTAATTGGAATATTTCAAGTCCGGCATTTGCATTGGTTCCAGAGGCACTAGCATAATTCTCTCGTCTAGACGGAATGTTTCCAAGCCCGACAGACGTATTGGTCCGAGAGGCAATCACATAGCTTTCCCTCTTCTAGACATAATATCTCCAAACTTGTCGTTCGCATTGGCTCAAAAGTCATTTGCATAATTTTCTCCGGCTAATTGGGTGTTTTTGAAGTCCGTCAGTAGCTTTATTTCGAGAGGCATTCGCATAAATTACCGCCGATTAGTCCGAATATTTCCAAGTCCGACAGTCGCATTCGTCCGAGATACACGTGAATAATGTTACACGGACCAGTACGAATATTTCAGACTTCGGCAGCCGCATTGTTTCTAGAGGCACTCGCATAACTTTCCTTCTACTTGGCGGAAAACTACTTAGTCCGTCAGTCGCATTGGTCCGAGCGGCACTGGCATAACTTTCCTTTGTCTTGTCGGAATGTTTCCAAGACCATCAGCCGCATTGGTTCACATCTCACTCGCATAGCTCTCTCTTTACCAGTCGGGATATTTCTCAGTCAGACAGTCGCATTGATTCACAAATCACTCGCCTAACTCTTCACTGACTTATAAGTATCTTTCCAAGTCCTTTTAGTATGAGTGGCTTTAGTTTGATTGGCTTTAGTTTGAGTGACACTCTCATAAGTTTCCCTTGACTAGTCAGAATATTTCTCATTCCAACAGTCGTATTGTTCCGTTAACCAGTCACATAACTTTCTATCGACCAGATAGAATACTTCCAATTGCGACAGCCGCATTGTTTCGAGAGGCACTCGTATAACTATCTTTCGATTAGGCGGATCATTTCCAAGTCCCACAGTCGTAATGGTCTGCGTGGCATTCGCATAATGTTCCCTCGTCTAGTCGGTATATTTCTATGACTGACAGTCGCATTGGTTAGATAACCTAACGCATAAATTTTCATCGACTAGTCGGATCATTTCAAAGTCCGACAGTCGGACAGCGTCCAGAGTCACTCGCATTACTTTCACGTTACTAGTCGGTATTTTTCCAAGTACGGCAGCCGCATTTGTTCGAGACGCACCCGCAAATCTTTCCATCGACTAGTCGAAATATTTCCATTCCGATAGCCGCTTTGGTTCCACAGTCACTCGAATAACTTTCTATCGAATAGTCGGAATAGTACCATGTTCGACAGCCGCATTGTTTCGAAAGGTAGTAGCATATCATTCCCTCCACTAGTTGGGATATTTTCAAGTGTGACAGCATCATTGGATCAAGAGGCACTCGCATATCTTTACCGCAACTAGTGGATTTATTTACAAGTCCGTCAGACGCTATGGTTCGAGAGTAACTCGCAAATCTTTCTCTCGACAAGTTAGAATATTTCCATGTTCGACAGTTGCATTGGTTCAAAATCACTCTAATAACTTTCCTTCGTCCAGTCGAAATATATCCAAGTCCGACAGCCGCATGTTTAGAGAGTCAATCGCATATCTTTCATTGGAAGAGGCGAGATATTTACATGACCAGCAGTTGCAGTGGTCCCAATGTCATACACATACAACTCTCTATCGACTAGTTGTAATTTCTCAAAGTCCAACAGCCGCTTTCTTTCGAAAGACACTCGCTTAACATTCCCTCCAATTGTTCTGATATTTCCAAGTTTGACAGCCGAATTGGATAGAGGAGCACTCGAATATCTTTCACTCTAGTCGGAATATTTCCAAATCCGCAAGTTGCACTAATTCTAGTGGGTCTCTCATAACGTTTTCTCGTCCAAATGGAATATTTCTAACATCGACAGTCGCAATGGTTCGATATGCACTCATATAACTTCTTCTCGTCTAGTCGGAATATTTCCAAGACCAACAGTCGCAATGGTGCGATAGGCACTCTCAAAATTTTCTCTTGGCTAGTCATAATATTTCCATGTACGACAGTCGCATAGTATCGAGAAGAAATCGCAAAACTTTCTCTTGATTAGTCGGAATAATTCCAAGTTCGGCAGATGTATTGATTCGAGTGGCACTTGTATAGCTTTCTCTCGTCTAGTCGGATTATGTCCAAGACAAACAGTCCGCAATGGTGCGATAGACACTCACATAATTTTCTCTTGATTAGTCGTAATATTTCTAAGTCTGACAGTCACTTTGGTTCCAAAAGTACTCGCAAATCTTTCCTTCGAATCGCCGGGATATTTCCAATTCCGAAAATCGCATAAGTTCAAGAGGAACTCGCTAAACTTTTCCTCGTTAATCGGAATGTTTCCAAGGCCGACAGTTGCATTGGTTTTAATGGCATTCTCATAACAATCTCTCGACCAGTCGGATTATTTCTAAGTACGACTATCGCATTGTTTCGACTTGCACTCTCATATGTTTCCCTCGTTAAGTATTAATGCTGCTAGGTCCGTCAGTTACATTGATTCGAGTGTCACTCGTATTACTATCCCTTTAGATAACCATTAGATAAACGCACAACATTCTCTCGACTAGACGTAATTTATCCAAGTCCGAATATCGCATTGGGGGGAGAGGCATTGTAATAAATGTCCCATGAATAGTCAGATCAAATCTATTACTCGTAGTAGCGTTGGTTCAATGGCACTCGCATAACTTTCCCTCGACTTGTCGAAGATTTACTAGTTCCGGCAGACGTATTGGTTAGAGAGGAACTCGTATAACTTTCACTCGAATAGTCGGAACTTTTCCAATCGCGAATGTCGCATTGGTACTAGAGGCACTCGTATAACTCTCTCTAGAATATTCAATGTTTTTGCATGACCGAGAGTTACATTGGTAGGGGTACACTTATATAACTTTCTCTCGAACAGTCAGAATATTTGTACATCGGACGTTAGCAATGTTTTGAGAGGCACTCGCATAACTTTCTCCCGTCTAGTCGGAATATTTCCATATCCGAGGGTCGCATTAAACACAAGCCAATCGAATAACTTTCCCTAGACTAGGTTGAATACTTTCTAGTCAGACAGTCGCATTGGTTAGTAAGCCACTCGCATAACATTCCCTCAACTAGACGGAATATTTCCTAGTGCAAAATTCGCAATGGTTCGAGAGATAATCGCATAACTTTCGCTCGACTATTCAGAATAATTCCTAGCGCGACTTTAACATTTGTTCTAGAGGAACTCGCTCAACTTTCCTTCGACTAGGAGAAATATTTCTTAGTCAGACAGTCGAATTAATTCGTGAGCCATTCGCATAATTTTCCTTCGACTAAGCGATATAATTCTATGTCCAACAGTTGCACTGGTTGTAGAGGCTCTCGCATATATTTTCCTCGACTAGTCCGAATATTTTTGTTTCCGAGAGTAGCATTGGTTCGAGATTGACTAGTATAACTTTCCTTCGACTAGGAGGAATACGTTTAAGCCCGATAGTCGCAGTGGATCGAAAGGAACTCGCACAAATTTCCATCGAATAATCGGAATATTACTAGTTCCGACAGTCGTATTGTTTTGAGAGGCACTCACACAACTTTCCCTCGACTAGTGGTAACATTTCCAGTTCTATCCTCCGATTTCCATATCTTTCCTCCGACTAGGTGTAATATTACCAAGTATGACAGCCGCAATGGTTTGTGAGGCACTCTCCAAACTTTCCCAGGACTAGTCGTAATATTTTCATGTGCGACAATCGCATTGGTTCTGGAAGCATTCGCATATCCTTCGTTGGATAAGTCGAAAATTTCCAAGTCCGATAGTCGCATTGATTCAAAAGTCACTCGCATAACTTTCCCTCCCTCTGTCGGAATAAATCTATGTCCGACAGTCGTACTGTTTCGAGGTGCACTTGCGTAACTGTCCCTCGTCTAGTCGGATGATTACCACGTCCGAATGTCTCATTGGTATACAAGGAACTCGCATAACGTTTTCTCGTCTAGTCAGAATATATCTAGGCTTGATAGTCGCTTTGGCTCTAGAGGCACTCTTATAACTTTCCCTCGAAAACTAGGAAAACAGTCGCACTGCTATGGGAGGCCCTCGCATAAACTTCCCTCGACTTGTCCGAATAATTCTAGGTCCGACATTCGCATTAGTTTCTTTAGTCACTAACATAACTCTCCCTCGACAAGTCGGAATAATTCCAAGTCCAACAGCCACATTGGTTATAGAGGCACTCGCATAACTTTGAAATATTCCGATTTAGAAATATTCCGACTAGTAGAGAAAAAGCATCTCTCGCACTTAGAATTATTTAGACTAAACGATGGAAAGTTGTGCGAGTACCTCTTAAACCAATACGACTGTTGGACTCGGAAAAATTCCGACAATTCAAAGGAAGTGTATGCGAATCCATCTCGAAGCAGTACGTCTACAGCATTTAGAAATATTTCGACTTGTCGAGGGAAAGTAATACGAATGCCTCTCGAACCAAAGCGACTTTCGGAAATTTAAATGTTACGATTAATCGACAGAATGTTGTTCAAATGCCTGTCGAACCAATGCGATTGTCGCTCTTGGAAATATTACGACTAATCGAAGGAAAGAAATGTGAGTGACTTGTGAACCAATAAGATTATCGGACGTGGTAATATTCCGACTAGTCGAAAGAAAGATATATTACTGCCTCTCTACCAAATGCGGCTATCGGACTCGATAACATTCCGACAAGGTGAAAAAAATTCATGCGAGTGGCACTCGTATCTAAAGGACTGTCGACTTGGAATTATTCCGACTTGGTAAGGAATATTTATGCGATTGAATTGTGAACCAATGCGATTGACAGAATGGGAAATATTCTGGCTGGTCGGAAGAAAGGTATGTGAGAGCACCTCATTCCGAAGCGGCTATCGGACTTGGAAAGATTCCGACTAGTTGATGGAATGTTATAGGAATACTTTTCGAACCAATGTGTCTTATGGACTTTTAAATATTCCGACTTGTCCGGGGAAAGATATGCGAGTGCCCCTCGGACCAATACGACTGTCGGACTTTGTAACATACCAACTAGTCAATGGAGAGTTATGCGATTACCTAGCGAAAAAATGAGGCTTCTGGTCTTAGAAAAATTCCGTCTAGTCGAGGGAATGAAATACGATGACACTGGAAACAATAGGAAGGACGGGCTTGGAAATAACCGTGCCAATCTAGGGACATTAATGCAAGTGCCTCTAGAAAAAATGTGGCTACCGCACTTGGAAATATTCCGAATATTCTAGAAAAAGTTATGCAAGTATTTTCGAAAAAAAGCGACTGTCGGACTTGGAAATATTCCGACCTAGTCGCGAGAAAGTTATGCGAGTGAAATGTGATCCAATGCGTCTGTCTTCCAGGAAATATTTCGACTATTCGAGGTAAAATTAAGCGAGTGCCTCTCGAATCAATACCGCAGTTGGACTTTGAAATCTAAGGTCTAGTAGAAGGAATCTTATGAGAGTGAACTTCGAACCAAAGTAACTTTCGGACTTGGAAATTTTCCGACTAGTCGATTGAAAGATATGCAAGTACTAGTGAACCAATGCTATTGCAGTGCATAGAAATATTCATCACAGTTGACGGAAATTTATGCGATTTCCACTCGAAAAAGACGTGGCAATCGGTCTTGGAAATATCCCGACTATTCGAGGGAAAGTAATATATGTTCCTCTCGAACCAATGTAGCTGTAGTGCTTGGAAATGTGCCGACTAGTAGAGGGAAAGTCTTGCGAGTAACTTGTGAACCAATGCGATTATCAGACTTGGAAATTTTCCTACTTGACAAGGGTAAGTTATGCGAGTGCCTCTCGAAAGATTGAGACCGTCGGACATGGAAATATTCCGAATGGTCGAAGGAAACTTATGCGAGTGATTCTCAAATAAACGCAACTGTCCTACTTGGACACATCACGACTAGTCGAACGAATTTTATACGAGTGCCTTTCAAATCAATGGAATTGTCGTGCTTGGAAATATTCTGTCTAGTTGAGAGGAAGTTATACGAGCTCCTCTCGAACCAATGTGGCTGTCGGACTTCGAAATATACTCACTGGTCCAAGAAAATAATGCGAGTGCCTTTCTAACCAATGCAGCTGTCGAACTTGGAAATATTCCGAGTAGTCGAGGGAAAGTTTAGTAAGTGATTTTTAAACCAATTTGATTGTCGGACATGGAAATATTCCCACTTGACCGGCGAAAATTATGCAAGTGACATCCAAACCAATGCGACTGTCACACTTGAAAATATTCCGATAGTCGTGGAAAAGTTATGCGAGTAACACTAGAATCTATGTAACTGTCAAGTTAATGTAAACTGTCAAGTTTTGAATAATCCTACTAGTCGAGGAAAGTAATGCGATTGCCTATCTAACCAATTCTTCTGTCGGACTTGGAAATATTCCTACTAGTCGAGGGAAATTTATGCGAGTGAATCTAGAACCACTGCGATTACCGGACTTGGAAATACCCGCATAGTCGAGGTAAAATATGCAAGTTCCTTTCGAAACAATGCGGCAGTCGGAATTGGAGCAAGTACGACTTGTCAGGAAATAGTTATACATGTTATTTGTGAACCAATGCGGCTGCAGGTCTTGGAAATATTCCAACTAATCGTGGGAAATTTATACGAGTGTCTTTGGAACCAATGCGTCTGTTGAACCTAGAAATATTCCGACAATTCGAGAGAAAATTATGGGAGTGATTCTCGAAACAAAGCGACTGTCGGACTTGGTTTTATTCTGACTACTCGAGAGAAATTTATACGATTGACTCTGGAACCAAAGCGGCTATCGGATTTGGAAATTAGCCGACTACTCATGGAAGTTTATGCAATTAACTTGTGAACCAATGTGACTGACTAACATGGAAATATTATGATTAGTCACAGGAAAGTTATGCGAGTGACTATGGAAACACTGCGATGGTAGGACATCGACATATCCCTATTTGTCTAGAGACTTATGCGAGTGCCTCACGAAGCAGTACGGCGGTTGGAATTGGAAATATTCCGACTAGTAGTGGGAAAGTTATACATGTACCTCTTGAATCAATGCGGCTGTCGGATTTTGAAATATTCCGACCAGTAAAGGGCGAGCTATACGAGTAACTTGAGGATTAATGCGACTGTCGTGCTTAGAAATATACCGACTTTTCCGGTGTAAGTTATGCGAGTGTCTCTAGATCCACTGCGTCTGCCGGAATTGGAAATATTCCAACTGGTTCGGGGAAAATTATATGAGTGCATCTCGGATTAATGAGACCGTCCGACTTGGAAATATTACAAGTCGTGGGAACGATATATGCAATATGCGACTGCCTTTCGAAAAAATGCACCTGGTGGAATTGGAAATAAACCGACTAGTCTAGTGATATTTATACTAGTGCCTCACGATACAAAAGGACTTTCGGACTTGTCAATATTCCAACTAGTCGAATGAGAGCAATGAGAATGTATAGGTAATGCGACTGACGGACTTGGAAATATAACGACTATTCTAAGGAAATTTATGTGTGTTCCTATTAAATCAATGCGGCTGCCGGACTTGGAAGTATTCGAATTGGTCCGTGGAAGGTTATGCGAGTTCTTGGAAGTGCCCGGTAGTGCCTCCAAAAAAGTGGAAAGACAAGGTTTTCGGGAGAACACCAAATGTTTGCCCCGTGACAATCCAGGAAGACCCGCATAAAGTAGCGGAAAAAACGGTAGCGAGGACAATGCGAGTGACCGAGAAAAGGAGAGTGCTTGAAGACATGGAGGTGAAACAAGGTGAACCGCGCACCACAATAGGTGTAGAAGCAGCAGAGCATCCATAGACAATGTCCTCTGCTGTTCTACAGATAAACACAAACCATGCACGCCGTGCACAGGACTTGCTGGCACAGCGCAGGCGCGAGTACAGAGTGGAGATCGCGGTCATTGAGGAGACATGATTCGTTCCTCCTGGGGATGATAGGTGGTTCTCATCTCTAGGAGGGACTTAACTCTCCGCGATGCATGTGGGCGAAAATGGATGATCATGTACCTGGTGCGTCGGGATCTTTTTTACATAGCCGTTAAATGGGGGGATCCGCTGGATGGATCAAGGAGGACGCTGCAAAGGAGGACGCTGAGAGACGCAAGGAACTGATGCCAGATGAAGGACGTATGAGTGAGCGTGCTGGTGTGTATGTGGACAAGATTGTAAACGATAGGTCGCATAGGATAGTAGATCCATTGCGGCCACCTCGGGCAAGGCTCTGAAGGGTTCAGGCACCTGGCGCACGCGCCGCTTCCCTGTAGGTGTGAGTGTATGTATACATACAGTGTGTATATGGGCGTGAATGTGCCTGGTCAAAATACCATGGATTGGGCCAATATGTATGTATATAGGTAGGGAGTAATTGCGTCTCCGCGGGCTCGTGGGACCCTGTCGAGTACGTAGTATTTAGTTAGTATTGGTATGAATATAGATGAATGAATTTGAGCAAGGAGAATACCGGCCTGGCTCACCGAGGAGGGGTAATGGGCGCGTTTTTAATACGCCTATGCGCGATACTGCCCACCCCCAACTCCTCAGAGAGATAGGAATAAGTATCGGGAGGTTTTTTAGTCGGTAGGCGATCCGAACCTGAGAGTATACTCAGGCGGTTTGAATCCGACACTCTCCTGAGTACCAGGCTCAGGAGGCCTATGAAGGTTTTTCTTCCTGACGAAACAAAAAAAGGTGACTCTGGAAACAAAGCGTGTGTCGGACTTGGAAATATTCTGATTAGTCGCGACATAGTTATGCAACCGCGTCTCGAAGCAAAGCGACTATTGGACTAGGTACAATTTCGCATAGTCGAAGATAAGTTGTGGGAGTGACTTGAGAATCCATACGACTAACGTTCTTGGAAAAATCCCGACTAGATCATGGTAAGTTATTCGAGTGCCTCTTGAACACATACGGAAGCCGGAATGGAAATATTTCGCTTAATCGATAAGAAGTTATGCGAATGCGTATCGAAACAAAACAGCTGTGGGATTTTGTAATACTCCGACTAGTCAAGTAAAAATTTTGCAAGTGACAGCCGAGCCATTGCCACGGTCGGAATTGGAAATTTTCCGAGTAGCAACGTAAAGTTATGCATGTACCTCTTTAACCAATATGGTTGTCGGACATGGAAATATTCCAACTAATCGGGCGAAGGTTATGCGAGTGCCTCTCGTTCCAATGCGTCTCTCGGGCTTGGAAATATTCCAATAAGTTCGGAATGAAGTTATGCTAGTGCCACTTGAAACAGTGCAACAGACGAACTTGGAAATGTTACAATCAATCGAGTAAAAATTATGCGGGTGACTTTCGAACCAAAGTATTTGTCGCACTCGGAAAAATTCCAAATAGTCGAGGGAAAGTTAGGTGAGTTGCTTCTCGAACCAATGCGGCTAGCATACTTGGTATTATTCTGCATAGTCGAGGGAATATTGTGCGAGTGCCTCTGTAACCAATGCGACTGTCGAGCTTAGAAATATTTTAACTAATCGAGCACAAATTAGGTAAGTGACTCTCGAAACAATGCTACTTTCGAACTTGGAAATACCCCGTATAGTCGATGGAAAATTATGCAATTGACTCAAGAGCAACTAGCTGGTTTGGAATTTTTCTGACAAGTCGAGCGAAAGCTATTCTCGTATGCCTCGAATTAATGTTACTATCGAACTTGGAAATATTCCGCCTATTCGAACGAATGTTAAGCAAGTGCGTCCGGAACCAATGCGAATGACGCACTTGGAAATATGCAGAGTAGTTAACGGAATGTTATGCGAGTGACTTGTGATCCAATGCGACTGTCGGGCTTGGAAATATTCAGACTAATCGAAGAAAAGGTATGCGAATGCCTTGTGGAACAAGGCGACTATTGATCTTGGAAATATTCCAAATAATTGAAAAATATTCATGCGAGTGCCACTCGAAAAATGCGACTGTCAGAATTAGGAATATTAATTTAAAATATCGAGGGAAAGTTAATCGAGTGCATCTCAAACCAATGCAAATACTGGATCTAGAAATATTCCAACTAGTAGTGGTAAAGTCATGAGATCCCGCCTAGAACCAACGCGATTACCGGAATTATCAATATACCGTCTTGTCGAAATAAGGTTATGTGATTGTCTTGTGAACCAATGAGAATGTCGGACTTAGGAATATTCGGTCAAGTGGAGGGATAGTTATGAGAGTGACTCTCGGAACAATTCTATTGTTGCTCCTAGAAATATTCCAACTAGACGAGGAAAGATATGCGGGTGACGTGTGTACAAATGCGACTATCAAATTTGGAGATTCTCGTATTTTTCTAATTCCTGTTACTTAAATTACTTTGACTGAAGTACTTGATCCAACTGTCTCGGTTATGTTCTTTACGCCCTCTAACAAGAAGGATCTTTACCATGTAGGCTGATCATATGTTCTTCTCTTTTACAAGTTCCTTATTTAAAATATTAGCACCAAAACAGTTATTACAAGTTCGATCTTTTCTTTCTAAGTCTCTTGACTTAAAGTAATTTTACGAAAGAACTTTGGTTGTGTTATTTCCTTCCTTATCTAAGTCCCCTTATCTAAAGCTCTTTTAAAGTACCTAGGTTCTATGCTTTTTTCTCTCCAAGTACCTTGCCTTAAAGTTCTTTAACAAAGTACCTCAACTATGACTGATTATATTCCAACACTTCCAAGTCATGATACTCAAAGTACTTTTACTAAAGAATCTTGATTGCGTGTTCTCTCTTCCCTTCCCAAAATCCATTCATGGAAAGTACTTCCACAAAACTACTTAGTCATCTGTTCCATCTTTTCCTTCCAAGTCGTCTCACGTAAAGTACTCTTACAAAAACACTTGGATTATATGTCCCTCCTCTTCTCTTCCAAGATGTTCTATCTAATGTACTGATAATAAAGTACCTTGACTATATGCTCCTTCTTTAGTTCCTATGTCCTTCTACTCACAGTACTTTTGTCAAAGCACTTGATTGCAAGATTCTTTCCCTTCTAAGTCCTTTTATTCAAGGTACTTCTACTAATGTACTTGATTTTATGTTCTCTTGCTTCCAAGTCATCTTACCCAAAGTACATTACCAAAGAACTTTGATCATATGTCCCTTCCTCCCCCCATATGCCCTTTTACTTAAAGTCATACTATAAGAACCTTGATCATATATTCTCTCTTTTCCTCCTGAGTCCCTTTACTTAAAGTACTTTCATGAAACAACATTGATATTATTTCATTCTTCTCCTCTCTAAGCCCTCTTACCTAAAGTGCCCTTGTTAGAGTACCTTATTTTTTTAACATTACATGTTCCTTCTCTACTCCCCTAAGTGCTTAATTTAAATTGTCTGAATAGAGCACCCAGACTAGATGATCTATGCCCGCTCTATTAAGATCTTACATTTAAAGCATTCCACTAAAGTATCTCAACGGTTGTCCGATCAGCGCACCGTCAATCCACCATTAATGGAAATATAACTGAGAGGTACTAATTTCCTTTACAAATTATTATTATTATTACTTTTTTTTAAAATGCGTTATTTTCAGCTTAAAAGTTTTCCTTCTGCTTCTTCTTTTCTTATATTCAATCCATACCGGTCGTAGGTCAATATGATCACATATGACAAGAGTACTATGTCGCTATGGTCTCAGGTAACGCGGGAGGTGACAATTGACTTGCGGGCACGATTGACTTATGAGTTAAGCATCAGCAACGGAGCAATTGACATTTCCACTGATATATCACTGCTTTTTTTCCTTTTTTGATATATTGAGCCCAAGAATGAATAAAGGAAATTATAGAAATATCGATAATGATGATAGCAGTGAAAGTTTCGGAAACAGTTCTGTAAATGATGTTCATTCTAGTGATGAGACTAGCAGTCAGATGTTATTGCATCGTAAGAAAAGGAAATTTATGTCCATAAGATATTCAAGTGACGAAGAAAATAATGTAGAAATTGAAAATGTTGATAGCTTAGATGATGGATTGAAATCGGGAGTGATGATGATGATCTTCGTAATAGGATTCCTTTTACAAAGATCAATCGCCAAATTTTTGGAAATTTGCAGCAGCCTATAGATCATTTCAAAAAATTTATTACTAACGAACTTATAACGGAAATTATAACGCAAACAAACTTATATGCAAACGAGCAAATTGAAAAGAAAGAATTATTCTCCAGATCAGTTTGGAAAAATTGGAAAAACGTTTCGTATGACGAAATGCTTGCGTTTTTTGGTGTGATTTTGATCTGGATACATTATAAGGGAGATGATATGGGTACAATATAAGTGACATGAAATATTATTTCTCCAAAACCTTCACTTGTAATATGCCATTTTTTGCTAAGATTTTTAAGAAGGAGCGTTTTTTTTCAAATATTTTTGATGCTCCATTTACATCAAGATGTGAACAATAGCTATAGAATAACAAGTTTCTCGAAAGTCAAAAATTGTCTGAACTTTATTGATTCAAAGCTTAGACAAAAATTGTTCCCGACAAAGAAATATATGTGGATGAAGCTGTAGTGCCGTTCAAAGGAAGATTCAGTTATTTAACTTACAGCTCAAATAAACCGATTAAGTGGGGAATACGAATGTAAGTTTTGGCAGATTCAAATACGGGATATGTGTATTCGATATTGCCTTATTTTGGATCTGTTACGTCGGAATCTTTAATTCATCCCGAGCTTACTATTAGTGCAAGAATTGTTTTGCATTTGTACAACATTCTATTCGAATCAATCCCTAATTTCGAAGGATATCATCCTTATGTCGACAGATACTATACCAGCGTTCCACTGGCTGAAGAACTGCATAAAATGAAATGCTATGTAATGGGCACAATAAGAAATGATAGAAAATTTCTGCCAGGAAAAATAAGAAAACCGAATTTTAAAATTGGAAATGTTATCAAATTCCGTTCAAGAAAAAGTAAGCTGTTAGCTTTATCATGATGAGACAAACGAATTATTACCATGCTCAATTCATATGGTAATGGAACAATGAAAACTGTATCGAGAATAACACGTGTTAGCTATCATGTAGAGCTTAAGAAACCTGAAGTAGTATTGAATTATAATGAATATATGGGTGGAGTGGATCGCATAGACCAATTTGGATCTTTGTATTGTTTTTACGCAAAACATTAAAATGCTGGGGGAAAGCTTTTTTTGGGGAATTGAAGAATCCTCCTTGAATTCTTATATACTGTATAAAGCTGATTGTAAATATAAAAACTTTTAACCAATGTCTCATATAAAATTTATTCGAAAATTAGTTATGTCCTTAATTGGGAATTCCCGTGAAAATGGGACTCCGCGATATGGAACGCCATCAACAACAGACAATAAGGATAGATTAGATAGAAAACTACATAATTTGCAAACTGATATTAAAGGAAAACATAACGATTGCTTAGTCTGTTCTAATCGTAAGTTGCCTAGAAAAAGAAAAGCAACAGTATACTTCTGTGAAACGTGCAACAGAAAACCGTTCCTTCATGTTGGAGGATGTTTCAAAAAATATGATACGATAAAAACATATAAATACTTATTTGATACTCATACATTTGTAATACACCTTCACAAAATAAATATTTTCTATCAATAATGTTAATCTTATATTACTGAAAATTTTTCGTATATTGACTGAAACAAGCTACAATCTAGTGACAAGCTACAATCTACGATAAAGCCACCTGACCTCCGATAATAGAGCAAGACGTCGAGCAAGACAGCGCGGATACATCCCGGGAACTACCGAAAACAATCCTGGAAATATGCTACGCCTCATCGGCAACTCTCGAAGAGGAAAACACACCTGAAACCACCGATCCGATAGGTGAGCTTCTTCAACTCGAAGCACTGCGGGTCAATATAGCAGGACTGCGCATCCAACCGCGATTACGAAATTAATTCGGTTAAGGCCCCAGTCTCACGTAAGTCGTACGTTCTCAAACATTCAATTATTGCACCTAAATATGAGACGTACAAAAACGGTTACTGGCGAAGTACGCGAACTAATTAGCCAAAAGTGCTTGGAAGTGCAACTTCTACAGGAGTCGTTTGTCCAAAAGCAAGGGACAGGATACAAGATAATATGATTAGGCAATGGGGCAAGAATTGTTGCTATTCGCGAAGATAGATCCTGCTCTGCGGTCACGGTGACCAACCCAAACATCACATTGCTGTTTATCTCGCAGCTCAGCACAGTGCACTGCGCCTGTGGATGTTTGCAAGCACTCGGCTCCTACTTATACATCGTTTCGCACAACTTTCAATACAGCGACAAAATAGAGGAGCACCATAGGAACTTGCAATCAGATATTCGTGCCCAAAGGGGAAGAGAGAAATAGTATCATTGGACCAACGCGCGATTTCCTTTCTGGGGCCCTCAGAGCACAGACGAAAAAGGCTCGATGTTAGCAGCCCTCATCCGGGCATCTGTGCTAAAATTTATTGACAATGTAAAGCAGCCATCTACACTCTGGACCACGACAGACTCTTCATACATCGACGTAAACCTCACGTCGCACTCCATGAGCCGATTTATTGTCTAATGGAAAGTAAGAAGGCTGAACGTCCAGTGACCACAATCCAATAGACATCGCGAAACATCTCATCAAGGCCGAGTCGTGTCGAAGGAGACTCAAGGAAAGAACTCGAAGAGAAAAAGAATCGCGTGGTTAACAGCAACACCGAATAGTGCACGTCGGCGAAATTGACAATCTCCGAGCGTAAGATCGAAGCGATCATCCATAAAATCGATAGTGTTAAAAGGAAACCCATCAGCAGAAGGGGAGGAAAACGTCCGGATAGAAAATGGAAAATGGCGAAAAAAACCGACCTAGCGAGCAGGCTTTCCACCGTAAAGATACGGAACAATAATATTAAATTTAATATTTCCGTTAGATACCTCGGGGTATACTTCGATAAAGGGCTGGGAGTTACGACAAACTGCCGTTACCTCAACGACAAGGTCGTCTCATTGTTCGCAAAGCTAGGTAGGTAAGCAGCTAAGGAATCGGTAATCCGCCAATGCGTTCTCCTAGCGATCAATCGAGGCGTGTTCAAACCTACGGTCACGTACGCGTCATCAGAATGGCCTTATCTCTGCACGGAAGGAGGTCTCAAAAAGATAGGCACGACCCAGCGATCAGACCTCATCTCGGACACATCCTCGTATCGCACAACTGCTACGGGATCCTTCTGCGTCATAGCAGCGGAGTCCACGAGGGATCTCCAGTTACTGAAGCGATGGAGACTTTTCGACATTTTGAAAAATAGGTGCATCGAGACAGCTGCGCCGAAACCGGAAGGCACAAATATTAAACGCACGATAGCAAAACAGATCGTTGAGTAATTTTCTAGGGTTTGGCAGTCTAGGTGGGAGAACTTCTCCAAAGGAAGGAAAACATACCCATTATTCCCGATCATCAAGAACAGAATGGAAGCCCGTTTAATCTCTCCTAACAACTTCAGAAGTCAGTTTCTTGCAGGACACGAAGCCTTCAAGGCCATGCTGACGTCGCAGGACAACATTAATGAAGAAACATGTGAGTGTGGTGAAGAGGTCTCGGTTTCGCATCACATCATCGTTTGTCCGGTTTTCGAACCTTAGAGATAGGCTCCGGAAGATATTCTCCGTGAAAGGAGCTGGCTGGAAGCAGCAAGACATCTTGTCTCCACGGTCGAAGTCTTCTCCCTGTTCGCGAAGTTTTGCAAAGAATCCCTCATCATAAAGTGTCATTAGTTCATGAATCTTGTTCAGCCGGGATTGTCGAAGTTCTGGTGATGGGGATGGGTGCTTGTAATCTTCTCGGGATAGCCCATTCTCGAACAGGATAGGGTCAGATATGCTCGTACAAATATTCCTATTTTTCCCTTTATTTTTTTCCAACATCATCAAACTCTCACTAATAAACCTGCTATATTTCCGTCTTCATCCCATCTTACGGAACGAGTTGTAAGGCTCGTGACACTGTGAGTGGGCCTCCCCGACGTTCCAGGTGGACATGGCCGGCATGATCGTGGTAATGCATTGTTGCGAAGATGTTGGTCGTGGGTAAACTGCCCACCCTGCCCCGCTGGCATGAATTTGGTTTTTCCGAGTCCGTTTACTTGGCCGTGGTTGTTGTTGCCAGGAGATAGCTCCGTAGCGTATGTTTGAATGGGCAAGGGAGCTTGGATGCAGGCACGCCTTGGGTGCCCACCTTTACTACAAACTGCCAGATTTGAAGATATTCCGACTAGTCGAGAGAATGTCATGTAAGTATATCAAGAAACAATGCCATTGTCGGACCTAGAAATATTTCGACTAGTTGAGGGAATGTTATGTGTGTGCCTCTCGAACCTTAGCGACTGTCGGACTAGGTAATATATCGACTAATCGAGGGAAAGTTATGCGAGTGACTTGTGAACCAATGCGACTATTGCTCTTGGAAATATTCCAAATAGGCGAGAAAAATTTGTGAGCGTACTACTCGAACTAAAATGACTGTACGACTTAGCAATATCCATTATAGACGAGGGAAAGCTATGCGAGTGCATTTCGAACCAATGCGACTAATGGACCTAGAAATACTCCGACTATTACTGGAAAAATTATGAGAGTGCACCTTATACAAACGCGATTGTCGTAGTTATCAATTTTTCGTCTAGTCTAAAAAAGATTATGTGAGTGTCTTTTGTACCAATGGGACTGTCGAATTTAGGAATATTACGACTACTGGATGCAATGTTATGCGACAGACTTGTGAACTAATACAACTGTCGTACTCTGAATAATTGAGACATAGTGAGGGAATGTTCTTCTGGTATCTTTCGAACAAACTGAATGTTGGTCCTAGAAATATTTCGACTACTTGAGTGCAACTTATGAGAGTGCCTCTCGAACCAATACGTAAGTATGACTTGAAATTATTCCAACGAGTCGAGGGAATGTTAAACGAATACCCCTTGAATCAATGCAATTGGTGGGCTTGGATATATTCCGAATTGTCAAAGGAAAGATTTGCGAATGACTTGTGAACCAATGAGACTCTTGGTCTTGGAAATATTCCAAATTGGCGAGAAATATTTGCGTGGGCGCCACTCAAACAAATGCGACTTCCGGCCATACAAACATACCGACTAATCGAGGCAAAGTTATGCGACTGACTTGTGAAAAAACGCGACAGTGGGACTAGAAAAATATGAAAAAATGCGAGATAATGTTATGCCAGTGCATCTCGAACCAATTCAAAGTTTGGACTTAAGTAATCCGACTATTCGAGGGAAAGAGATAAGGGTGCTGCTCGAAGCAATGCGACTCCCGGACCCAGAAATTATCCGAGTAGTCGAGGTAAAGTTATTCTAGTGACTTGTGAACCAATGTTATGGTTGTACCTTTCAAACCAATGCATCTGAAAGACTTCGAAATATATATACTTGTCGAGTGAAAATCATGCGAGTAACTCTCGACCCAATGCGACTGTCGGACTTGGAAAAAATCCGAGTAGTCGATCAAAAAGTTATGCGATTGCCTCTGCAACAAATGCGGCTGTTGGGCTTTGAAATATTCCGACTAGTCGAGGAAGAGTTATACGAGTGGTCTGGATCCAATGCAACGGTTGGTCTTGGAAATTAAAGACTAGACAAGGAAAACATATGCGAATGACACACTAACCAATGCGACTGTCTGCCTTGTATATATTCCGATTAGTCGAAGAAGATTTTTGCGGGTAACTTGTGAGTTAATGCGATTGTTAGACTTGCTAATATTTCGACAAGTCGAGAAAATGTTGTGGGAGTGCCTCTCAGACCAATGCGCCAGTCCGATTTGGAATTATCCCGACTAGTCTAGAAAAAGATACTCGAGTGCCTCTCGAAACAATGCCATTGACAGGATTAGAAATATTCAGACTAGCCGACGGAGCGTTATGCGAGTGAATCTCGGACAAATACGACTGTCGGATTAGGTACTATTTCGACTAGTCAAGGAAAAGTAATGAGGGAGACCTTTGATCCAATGCGGCGGTAGGACTTGGAAATATCCCGACTAGTCGAGGGAAATTTACTCGAGTGACTTTTGATCCAATGCTGCTGTCAGACCTTGATATATGCAGTCTGGTCAAGAGAAAGATATGAAAGTAACATGTGAACCAATGCTACTGTCGGATTAAGAAACATTCCTATTAATCCAGGGAAAGTTGTAAGAGTGCCTCTCTTACCAATGTGGCTGCCAAAATTTGTAATATTCCAAATGCTCTGGGGAGAGTTATAAGAGTGCCCCTCGAGCCAATGCGACTGTTGGACTAGGAAATATTACGACCAGTTGAGGAAACCACCAGTTGTGCGATTGCCTCTCGAAACAATGCGGATGTCGGACTTGGAAATATCCAGACTAGTCGAGGGAGAGTTATTCGAGTGACTAGAATACCAATGCGACGGTCGGGATTGGAAATATTTCGACTTGTCTGTGAAAGTTAATTGAGTGCCTATAGAAAATTGCGGTGATTGAACATGGAAAAATTCCGAATAGTTGAAGGAATTTTATGCGATTTATTCTGGACCGAATGCTACGGTCTGTCTGCGAAATATACCGACTGGTCGGGAGAAAGTTATGCGAGGTACTTGTATACCAATCCGACTGTCGGTTTTGGATATATCCAGGCTAGTTGAGGGAAATTAATGCGAATGCTTTACGAACCAAAGCGAATGTCGGACTTGCAATTATTTCGACTAGTCGAAAGAAAGTTATTCGAGTAAACCTGGAAACAATGCGATGGTCATAAATGGAAATATCCCGATCAGTTGATGAAAATATATGCGAATGCCACTTCAACCGAAGCAACTATCGGTCTTGGAGTCATTCCGACTAGACGTGAAAACGTTATTGGAGTGACTTGTGGACGAAATCAGCTTTCGGATTAGGGAATATTTCCAAATGTTCGAGGGAATGATATGCGAGTGCCTATCGAACAAATGCAGTTGTCGGACATGGATATATTGCGAATAATAGAGGGAAAGTTAAACGGGTGCCTCTCGAACCGACGAGGCTGATGAACTTGTAAATATCCCGACTAGTCGAAGGAAATTTGTGCAAATGTCTTGTGAAACAATGCTGCTGTCGGCCTTGAAAACATTCCGATTTGTCAAGGGAATGTTATCCGAGTGCCTCGCGAACCAATGCAGCTATCTGATTTGGAAATAGTACATCTAGTGGTGAGAAATTTATGCGGGTGTCACTCTAACCGAAGCGAATATCGAACGTGGAAATATTCCGACTATGCTAGGGAAAGTTGAGCGAGAGAATCTCGAACCAATGTGTCTGTCGGACTTTAAAATCTTTCGAGTAGGCTCAGAAAGTTATGAGAGTGTTTCTCGAACAAATGTGTCTGTTGGTTTTGGATACATTCCGACTAGTCGAGGAATAGTTATGCGAGTGATTCTCGAATCACTGCAGCTGACGTACTTGGCGATATTACTACTAGTGGGGAGAAACTTACGCGAGTGAACTCGCGAAACAATTCAGCTGTTGTACATGGAAATATTCCAACTAGACGATGGAAAATTATTCAGGTGCCTGTCGAAACATTACGACTCTCGGAAATAGAAATGTTCCGACTAGTCAAAGGAGACATTTGCGACTGCCACTCGAACAAAAGAGACTGGCGGACTTGGAAACATTCCGACTAGTAGAAGGAAAGCTATACGAATGACATGTGAACCAAAGCGGCTATTGTAATAGGAAATATTCCGTCTAATCAAGGAAGAGATATGCGAGTTACACTAAGACCAATGTGGCGGACGGACTTGGAAATATTGCGATTAGTCGAGGGAAAGTTATTTCAGTGCCTCTCGAACAAATGCGAATGTCGGAATGGGAAATATTACGACTAGTAATGGGAAAGTTAAGCCAGTCCTTTTCGATTCTATTCAACTGATAGACTTGGAAATATTCTGACTAGTCGGAGTTATGCGAGTGCCTCTCGAATTAAGCCAGCCATCAGACTTGGAGGTATTATGTCTAGTCGAGGAAATATTATGCGAGTGCTTCTCGAACAATTCGGCTGATGGACTTGGAAATATTCCGACTAGTCGGGGGAAGTTGTGCGAGTGCCTCTCATACAAATGCGGCTGCTGGATATGGAAATATTCCGACTAGACGGTGAAAGTTAAGCAATTGAGTAGTAAACCAATGGGACTTTCGGGCTTCAAAATATTCTGACTAGACGGCAAAATTCATGAGAGATCCTATCGAAAAAATGCTGCTGCATGAAACGGAAATATTCGGACTAGACGGTGAAAGTTAAGTGAGTGACTAGTAAACCAATGCAACTGTCGGGCTTGGAAATATTCCGATCAGTCGGAAAAAGTTAGGCATGTGCATTTCGAATTATTGCAGCTTCCAGCGTTGGATTTATTACGATTAGCCGAGGAAATGTTATGCGAGTGCCACACGAACCAAAGCGGATGTCGGACTTGTAAATATTCCGAATAATCGAAGGAAAGTTATGCGTGTAATTCTTGAAACAATGGGACGGTCGGAATGGAAAATATTCCGTCTAATGGAGGCAAGGTTATGAGAGTGACTAGTGAACCATTGCGTCTGTTGGATTTGGATATATTCCGCCTATTCGACGGAAAGTAAGCGAGTGTCTCTCAAAACAATGAGATCATCGGAATTAGAAATTTTACGTCTAGTTGTGGAAAAGTTATACGAATACATCTCGATCCAATCCTACTGTCGGAGCTAGAAATACTCCGACTAGTCGAGGAAAGGTCACGTGAATGTCACTCGAACCAATGCGATAGTCGTACTTAGAAATATTCCGTCTAGTCGTGGGAGAGTTATTCAAGTGACATGTGGACCAATATGACTATCGGACATGGAAATATTATGTTTACCCGAGAAAAAGTTATGCGAGTGACATGTAAATCAATGCGACTGTCGGACTTGGAAATATTTCGTCTAGTCGAGGGAAACTTATGGGAGTCCTTTTCGATCCAATGCGACTGTCGGACCTAGAAATATTCCGACTAATCCAGAAAAAGATTTACGATTGACTTTTAAACCAATGCGACTGTTAGACTTGGTAAATATCCCGTGTGGTAGAGGGAATGCTATGCGAGTGCCCCCGAACCAATGTGACAGTAGTAATTGGAAAAATTCCGAATAGTCGAGGGAAAGTTATTCGTGTACTTCTCGAACTGATGCGTGTGTTGGATTCAGTAATATAACGACAATTATAGGGAAATATATGTGAGTGCTTCTCGAACCAATACGTCTATCGGACTTAGCAACATTTCGTTTAATCAAGGGAAAATGATGTAAGTGCCTTCCAAACTATTGGGACTGTCGGATCTAGAAATATTCTAACTAGAAGAGGGAAGGTAATGGTAATCCTTCGCGAACCAATGAGAATGTTGCACTTGGAAATATTCCACCTAGTCGGGAGAATGATATGAGAGTGCCACTTTAACCAATGCAACTGTCGGACTTATCAATATTTCGGCTATTTGAAGAATAGTTAAGTGAGTGCCTTGTCAACCAATGCATGTGTCGGACCAAAGTGTGCCACTTTAACCAATGCAAATGTCGGACTTATCAATATTTCGGCTATTTGAAGAATAGTTAAGTGAGTGCCTTGTCAACCAATGCGTGTGTCGGACCTTGGAATATTCCGACTAGGCTTGGGAAAGATATGAGAGTGCATCAAAAGCAAATGCGTCTGTTGGACATGGAAATATTCCGACTGGACGAGGGAAAGTTTCGAGTGTGCCTTTTGAAACAATGCGAATGTTCGATTATGATATATTCCGATTGTTCGAGAGAAAATTATTCAATTGACTTGCGAACCAATGTAACTGTCGGACTTGGAAATATGCCGACTAGATAAGGGAAAGTTATGCAAGTTTATCCCGATACAATGAGGATGACGGACATGGAAATATTCCGATTGGTCGAGGCAAAGTTATGCGTGTGCCTTTCGTACAAACGAGGCTGTTGGACATAGAAATATTCCGATTACACGAGGGAAAGGAATGAGAGTGCCTACCGAACCAATGCGACTGTCGGATTTAGAAATAATACGACAACTAGAGGGAAAGTTATGCTAGTGCTTCTCGAAGCAATGCGACTGTGGGACCTGGAAATATTCCATCTAGACGAGGTAAAGTTATGAGAGTGCATCACGAACCAAGTCCACGGATGGACGCAGCAATATTCCTTCTATTCGAGGGAAGTATATACGAGTACTTATAAAATCCAATGCAAGTTTCGGACTTGGCAATAATACGACTTGTCGAGGAGGAGATGTGCGGGTGCATCCAGAAACATTACGACTGGCGGACTTGAAAATATCTCAACTTGTCGGCGAAATTTATGTGGCTACCTTTCGAACAAATATGGCTGTCGTATTACGAATCATTCCGACAAGTCGAGGGAATTTCATGCGAGTAGCTCGAACCAACGCGAATATCGGACTTGGAATATGCCGACTATTACGACATGGAAACGTTATTCAAGTGACTTGTGGACCAAAGCGGATTTAAAATTTGGAAATATTCTCACTAGACGGGGAAAGTTATGCCAATACCGTTCGAACAAATGCGAGTTTCGTACTACAAAATATTCCGACTAGACGAAGGAAATATTTACGAGTGTCTTGTGAAACAATGCTGCTGTCGGATCCGAAAATATTTTGACTTGTCTGGGGAAAATTATGCGAGTGCCTCTCGATCCAATGCAGCTATCAGACTTGGAAATATTCCAGTCAGTCGAGGGAAGGATAGGCGAGTTACTCTGAAGCCAATTCGAAGGTCGGTTTTGGAAATATTCCGATCAGTCGGGGGAAAGTAATGCGAGTGATTCTCGAACCAATGCAGCTGTCGTACATGAAAATATTACTGGTAGTTGAGAGAATTTGATGCGAGTGTTATTAGAACTAATATGGGGGCAAGATTTGGAAATATTCCAAATAGTCTAGGAAAAGTAATGCAAGTGAGTCTAGAATCAATGCGACAGTCGGACTTGGAAATAACTCGCATATTCGAGGGAAAAATATGCGAGTGGCTTGTAAACCATTGCAACTGTCGGGCTTGGAAGTATTCCGACTATTCGAGGAAAGGTTACGGGAGTAACTCTTAAACCAATTCAGCTCTTCGAGATGGAAGTATTCCGACTAGTCGAGGGAAGGTTAGTGACTCTTGAACCAATTCGGCTATTGGAGGTGGAAATATTCCTACTAGCAGGGGAAAGTTTTGCCAGTGATTGTAGAATTATTGCGAATGTCAGACTTAGAAATATTTCTACAAGTCGGGTAAAATTATGCCAATGCCTCTCGAGCATATGTTGTCTTCGGACTAGGAAATATTCCGACTAGTCAAAGGAACTTTATGCGAGTGTCTCTTGAACCAATGCCAATGTCAAACGTGGAAGTATCCCAACTGAACGGGGGAAAATTATGCTTGTGCCAATCGAATCAGAGCGTATGTTAGACATGGAATCATTCCGGCAAGTCGAGGGAAAGCTATGCTGTAAGTTGTGAACCAATGCGTCTGTTTGAGTTTGAAATATCCTGACAAGTCGTGGGAGAGTTAAGATAATGTTTTGTGAATCAATGCGACTGTCAGGATTGGAACTATTCCGAACGGACTAGGGAACGTTATGCGAGTTCCTCTTAAATTAATGCGGCTGTTGGACTTGGAAATATTCCTACTAATCTGGGAAAGTTATGCGAGTGGCTCTCGAAAAAATGCGAATGTCGGATTTGGATATATTTTGACTAGACGTGAGAAAGTTCTGCGAGTGCTTCTCGAACCAATGCGACTGTCAAATATGGAAATATTCTGTCTAGTCGCGGGAAACTTAAGCTAGTGCATCTAGATACTAGGCGTCTGTCGTACTTGTGGACATTTCGACTTGTCGGGGGAGAGTTAAGCGAGTGATTTGTGAACCAATGCAGCTGTCAGACTTGGAAAGATTCCGACATGTCGAGGAAAAGTTATTCGAGCGCCTCCCGATCCTATGTGACTGTTGATCTTGGAAATATCGCGTCCAGACGAGTGAAAGTTATGAGAGTGCCTCTAGAATCAATACAACTGTCGTACCTAGGTATACTCCGACTAGTCGAGGGAAAATTATGCGAGTAACTTGTAAACCAAAGCGACTGTCGAAATTGGAAATAATCCGAGTATTCGAAGGAAAGTCATGCGAGCTGCTCTCGAACCAATGCGGCATTCGGTTATAAAAAATTCCAACAAGTCTGGGTAAAGATATGCGTGTGCCTCTCGGAAGAATGCGTGTGCCCGACTGGCGGGCTTGGTAATATTACGACTTGTCTAGTGAAAATTATACGAGTCAATACCAACCCATTACAACTGTCGGACTTGGAAATATTCCCAATTAGTAGATGGAAAGTTATGCGAATCCCACTTGAAAGAATATGACCTTCGAACTTGAAAATATTCCAACTAGTCGTGAGATAGTCATGCGAGTGACTATCGAATCATTGCGACTGGCGGATTTGGAAATATCGCGTCTAGTCGAAGGAATTTTATGCGAATGCATCTCGACTCAATGCAGCTGCCGGACTTCGAAATATTGCGCCTAGTAAAGAGAAAGTTATGCGAGTTGATCTCGATCAAATGCGCACTAGGAAATTACCTCAACAGACATGGTAATGTTATGCGACTGTCGGATTTGGAAATATTATGTCAGGTCGATGAAAAGTTATGCGAGTACCACTCAAAACAATCTGGATGACAGACTTGAATATATACCAACTAGTCAGAAGAAAGATTTGAGAGTGTCTTTCGAACCAAAACGGCTGCCGGACCAGAAAGAATTCCGAATAATCGTGGGTAAGTATTGCGAGTACTTCTCCAGACAATACGACTGTAGAACTTTGATACATTATGTCTAATCGTGGAAAAGTTATGCGATTAACTATTGAACCAATGCGACTATCTGACTTGGAAAAATACCCACTAGTCCAGGGAAAGTTAAGGGATTACCTCTTGAAGGAATGCTACCGTCTTACTTGAAAATATTCTGACAATTCGAGGGAAAGTTATGCGAGATCCTCTCGAAACAATACAGTGCCGGACTTGGAAATATTTCCACTAGTCGCGGGAAAGTTATGCTAGTGACTCTTGAACCAATTCGACTATTGGAGGTGGAAATATTCCGATTAGTCGAAGGAAAGTGATGCAAGTACCTCCCAGAACAATACTACTGTCGGACTAGGTATAATTCCGAGTAGTCGAGGGAAAGTTATGTGAGTACATCTCGATCCAAGGCGACTGTCGGACTTGGAAATATTCCGACTAGTCGAGGCAAAGATATGCGAGTGACTCTGGAAAGAATAGGATTGTTGGACTTGGTAATATCTCTACTAGTCTAGGGACACTTATGACTGTTCCTCTCGAACTAATGTGGCTGTCGGACTAGGAAATATTACGACTAGTTTAGAAAAAGTTGCGCGTGTGCCTCTCGAAACAAAGCGGCTTTGTAACTTGAAAAAATTTCGACTTGTCTAATAATAGTCTTACAAGTGCCTCTCGAAAAATTGCGGCTGTCGGATTTGGAAATACCCGACTACTTGGGGGAAAGTAATCCGCCTTCTTTTAGAACTAATGTGGATTTTGTACATGGAAATATCTCAAATAGCCGGGAGAATATTATGCGAATGCCTCTCGAGCCAATATAATTGCTGGACTAGGACATATTTCGACTTGTCGAGGGTAAGTTATGCGAGTGCCTCACGAAATATTACTGATGGCGGACTTGGAAATATTTCTACTAGACGAGGGAATGTTATGCTTGTGTCTCTATAACTGTTGCGGCGGTCGGTCTTGGAAATATTTCTACTAGTCGAGGTAAAGTATTGCAAGTGACTTATGAACCAATTCGAATGGCGGACTTTGAAATATCCCGGCTGGTCGAGGATAAGTTATGCGCGTGCTTATCGAACCTATCTGACTTCCGGTCTTGGAAATTTTCCGGATGGTCGTTGGAAAATTTTCGAGTGCCTCTCACACCAATGATGTTGTAGGACTTGGAAATATGACACCTGGTGCAGGGAAATTTATGCGAGGGTCTCTCAGACCAATGCAACTCTCGTACTTGGAAATAATCCGACCAGTTGAAGGAATGATACTCGATTGCATCTCGAACAAATGTTACTATCGGACTTGAAACTGTTCCGACAAGAGGAATGAAAATTATGCGAGTAACTTTCGAACCAATGGGACTGTAGTTGTTGGAAATAGACTGACTGGTCGACGCAAATTTACGTTCGTGTTTCTAGAAATAATGCGATCATCGGACTTGGAAATATTCCGGCTAGTCGAGGTAAAGTTACGCGAATGCCACTCGAAACAATGCGACTGTATTACTCGGAAATATTTCGACTTATCCAGGGAAAGTAATGCGAGTGACATGTGAACCAACTCGACTGTCGGACTAAGAAACATTCCTACTAATCGTCGGAATGTTATGCGAGTGCCTCTCGAAAGATTAAGACCGCGGACTTGAAAATATTCCGAATAGTCGAGGGAGACTTATGCGAGTGATACTTAAATAAACGCGACTGTCATACTTGGACATATCCCGACTAGTTGAGCTAATTTTATACGAGTGCCGTTTAAACCAATGCGATTGTCGTGCATGGATATATTTTGCCTAGTTGAGGGAAAGTTATGCGAGGTCCTGTCGAACCAATGTCACTCGAACATGGAAATTTTCCAAATAGTCGAGGAAAAGTTATGCGATGTTTCTTGAAAGAAAGAGTTCGGCGGATTTGGAAATATCCCCACTTGTCATGGAAAAATCATGCGAATGACTCTCGCACTAATGCAGTTGTTGGTCTTATATTAATTCGCATTATTCGAGGGAAAGTTATACGAATAACTTGTGAACAAATGTGACTGTCATGCTTTGGAATATTCCGACCTAGTCGCGGGAAAGTTATGCGAATGAATTGTGACCTAATTCGACTGTCTTTGACTGAAATTGTGACCTATTCCGACAAGTTGAGAAAGTTAAGCGAGTGCCTTCCGAAACAATACAGCTGTTGGACTTGGAATTGTTCCAACCAGGTAGAGTTAAGAGTTAAGCCAGTAACTCTCGAACCGTCGGACTTCGAAATATACACACTAGGCGAGTGAAAGTAATGCGAGTGACTCTACCCGGACCTCATCAGATGGCAGCAAGTCTTCGTGAGACTATAGTAGTTTTTGGAAGGTGCGATAAGAGTTTGCTGAGGTCATCTTCTAAGACCGTGGAAACAAATTCCGCTAATGCTAAATTGGCTGCGAATAGTTTAGTGGAAAACAGCACCAGAACAGCAGCGATACGTCCTTCCAGTTCGAATAATAGATTTGTCGAACATAACCCAGTATGCGGATAGATAATGACGCGACCGCGAACTCGATCGTACGTCCGCATGCTTTCCGCGCAAAACTCACTGGAAGCGGAACTTACGCCCCTAGTCCCTACAAATAGCAACATCCCCCGCAATATCAGCGTTAAAGGAACACGTGTAAAAGCCCCCTCACCTCCGATAATAGAGCATGTCGCCGAGCAAGAACAGCGCGGATCCATCCCGGGAACTACCGGAAAAAACCCTAGAAATAGGCTACGCCCGATTGGCAACTCTTGAAGCGGACCGCACACCTGAAACCACCTATGCCATAGGCGCGGATCTTCAATTCGAGGCATCACGAGTCACGTTTGCAGAACCCTGCGTATCCACCCGCTGTAAAGAAATGAATTCGATTAAGGCCCCCTCCCACATGTAAATCGTGCGTTCTCAAAAATTCATTTATTGCAGCTAAAAATGAGTATCTCTCGATCCGATGCGCCTGTCGGACTACGATATGTTCCAACTGGTGCGGGAAATGTTATGCGAGTTTTTCTCAGACCAATGCGACATTAGGTCATGGAAACATTCCGACTAATCGGGAGAAAGTTATGAGAGTGCCGCTGAAAACAAAGAGATTGTCGCACATGGAAAAATACCGACAAGACGTAGGAGAGTTATATAAGTGCCTCACAAACAAATGCGGCTGTCGGAATTGGAAATATTCCGAGATGTCGAGTGAAAATTAAGCGAGTTTCTGCCGACCGATTGCGACTGACGGATTTTATAATATACACACTTGTCGAGTGTTTGTTATATGAGTGCCTCTCGAATCTGCTGCTGCAGGACTTGAAAATGTACCAAGTAGTGCTGGGAAATTTATGCGAGTGTCTCTCGAACCAATGCGATTCTTGGACTTGGAAATATTCCTACTAGTCGTGGATAAGTTATGCGAGCACCACTCGATTCAAAGCGACTGAATGACTATGCACTATTCCGCCCATTTGAAGGAATAATATGCGAGTGCCTCTCGTACCTTTGCGGCTGTCAGACTTGGAAATATACCGACTAGTCGAGGGAAAGTTGTACAAGTTACTCTGGAACCCAGAGGTAGTCACACTTGGAAATAATCCGACTCGATGAGGGAAAGTTATGCGAGTGTCTGCCGAATGAAAGCGACTATTGGATTTGGAAATATTTCGACTATTCGAGGAACAGTAATGGGAGTGACTTGTGATCCTATGCGAATGATGTGCTTGGAAGTATTCCGACTAGTCGAGTGAAATTTATGCGAGTGCCTCTCGAATCAATGCGACTGACGGACTTGTTAATATACCGTGTAGTCGAGGAAAGTTATGCGAGTGGCTTGAAAGCCAATGCGATTGACCTGCTTGGAAATATTCCGAATAGTTGAGGGAAATTTATGAGCTTTATTCTGAAAGCAATAAGACGGCCGGACTTGAAAATATCATAATTAGCCAAAGGAAATTTAGGCGAGTGATTCTCGAACAAATGCAGGTGTTGGTCTTGGAAATATTCGCACTAGTCGAGGGAAAGTTATGAGGGTGCCTCTAGAACCAATACGACTCTCGTACTTAGACGTATTCCGACCAGTCGAGAGATTGTTATGCGAGTAACATGTCCACCAATGAGACTGTCTTACTTGAAAATATACCGACTAGGGGAGGGTGAGTTATGCGAATTACTTGTGAATCAATGCGACTGCTATACTTAAAAATATATTTACCAGTCGAGAAAGAGTTATATTAATGGCTTCCGAACGATTGCGGCTGTCGGTCTGGAAAATATTCCGACTACTTAAGGAAAAGATTACTTAAAAAAGGTATGTGTGTGGCTCTTGGACAAATAAGATTGGCGGACACGGAAACATTCCGATTAGTCGACGGAAAGTATTGCGTGTACATCTCGAACCAATGCGACTGTCACACCTAGCAATATTCCCACAAGTCTAGGGAAATTTATACGAGTTTTTCTTTAACCAGTGCGACTGTCGGACTGAGAATTATTCGGCGTTCTCAAGGGTAAGATTTGCGAGAGCCACTCGAACCACTGTGAAACTCGGACTAGGAAATATTCGGATTAGTCGAGAAAATGCTGTGCGATTGTCTCTCGAAATATGCGACTTTCGGTCTCGGAAAGATTCCGACCAGTCAAGGGAAAGTTATGCGTGTGCCGCTTGAACCAATGCAACTGTCATAGTCAAAAATGTTCCGACAATCTAGGGGAATTTGTGCAAGTACTTCTCGCAACAATGCAAAAGTCGGTCTTGGAATTATTCTGACTAATAGAGGGAAAGTTGTGCGAGTGCATCTCGAACCAATGCGATTGTCAAACCTGGAAATACTCCGACTAGTCAAGGGAACGTTACTAGAGTCCCTCTCGAAGCAACACGGCTGCAACACGTTGAAATATTTCGACTAGAAGGAGGAAACTTATGGGACTGACTCTTTAAACAAAGGGACTGTCGTACCTAGAAATATTCCGGCAAGTCGATGAAAAGTTATGCGAGTGCTCCTTGGACGAATGCGATCTTCGTATTTGGAAATATTTCGACTATTCGAGGAAAAATTATACGAGGGACTTGTGAGCCGATTCGAATGTCGGACTTGGCAGCAAACCGATTATACGTCGGACGTTCTGCAAGTTCCGTCAAACATATACAGCTGTCGGGCTTAGATATACTCCGACTAGTCAATCGAAAATTATGCGATTTCCACTGGAAACTATGCGACTGTCGGGCTTGAATATATTCCGACTAGTCGAGTGAAAATAATTCGAGTGATTAACGACCCATTGCTTGTCGGACTTAGAATTGTCCCGAATAATCGATGGAAGGCTATGCGACTGCCTCTGGAACAAATGAAAATGTCGGTCACGGAAATATTCCAAATAGTCGGGGGAAGTTATGTGAGTGTCTCTCTATCCAATACAGCTGTGGGACTTAATTTACAGCTCGGGAAAATATTCCGACTAGTTGAGGATAAGTTACGTGAGTGCCTCCTGGACCAATGCTACTGTCATAGTTGGAAATGATCCGACTAGTCTAAAGAAATTTATACGTGTTCCATTCGAACCAAAGCAGCAGTCGAGCTAGGAAGTATTCCGACTAGAGGATTGAGATTTATGTGTATGAATTTTGAATCAATGCTACTGTCGGACTTGGAAATAAACCGACTATTCAAGGGAAATTTCAGCGTATGGCTATCGAGCGGATGTGGCTGTCAGACTTGGAAATACTACGACTTGTCGAGTGAAAATTATGAGAGTAACTCCCGACCTATTGCAACAGTCGGATTTGAGAGTCGGGTAGTGGGGGTGGTGCTCGGTGTGAAGGGAACAGTAGGATCAATACAAGGAGAGCCGAGTGGGACCTGTTCGCTTGCTCTTTCTCACCGCGGCAAGACTAGAGGGAAACAATTTAGAATCTGCTGCAAAAGTAGAGACATGAGCCAACATTCTTACTTGTGTCCTACAGATCGCCTGCTCTGAATCTATACCTCGGTAACAGGCTCACCGAAAGTTCAACTCATGGTGACGTCATCGCTAACGAATAAGAAAAAAGCGGTAGCAAGTTTGAGACACCTATTCCAGCGAGAAGATGAATATCAGACACGCCTCGGGTTATTACACGAGTATTTTTCTACGCTGCGGACATACAGCAAAGAAATACGATGTGCCAAATTAGTTTTAGAAGGAAATTTGTTAATGAGAGCAATGCGAAACTGTGGGGGTACGTTTACAAACAACAGGCGGGTAATCTACGGTCCAAAAGAGTAATTAATACTCTTAAACGAGACAGAGGGAAGACCACGAACATCCAAGAAACTGCTAGAGTCCTCCTCAATAAGCATGTCCCAGAATACAGCGCATCCGAAGACACAGAAGTACAGCGATCGGTACGGAACCTCTCAGAAAACGATCTTGAAACGGCGGATGCCCTACTCTTCACGGAGGAAGAAGTCGCGTGGGTCATAGGGTCCCTCAAAAACGGCATAGCCCCGAGACAAGACCTCGTCGATGTGTGTGTGCTCAAAAGAGCATTCGCCGTCATCCAATCCTAATTTATAGACATTTTCAACGGATGCTATCAATGGGGTATCTTCCCGTCTATATGAAGAGAAGGCTCCTTAAGAGCACTCCTAAAGTCGACAACAAAGACAAGAGAGAACCCGAGCTCTACCGTTTGATTTGCCTTCTCTCCGTCATAGGAAGGAAATTGACAATCTCCGAGCGTAAAATCGAAGCGATCATTCATAAGATGGATAGTGTTAAAAGGAAACCCATCAGCAGAAGGGGAGGAAAACGTCCGGATAGAAAATGGAAAATGACGAAAAAAACCGACCTAGCGAGCAGGCTTTCCATCATAAAGATACGGAACAATAATATTAAATTTAATATTTCCGTTAGATACCTCGGGGTATACTTCGATAAAAGGCTGGGAGTTACGACAAACTGCCGTTACCTCACCGACAAGGTCGTCTCATTGTTCGCAAAGCTAGGTAGGTAAGCAGCTAAGAAATCGGTAATCCGCCAATGCGTTCTCCTAGCGATCAATCGAGGCGTGTTCAAACCTACGGTCACGTACGCGTCAGCAGGATGGCCTGATCTCTGCACGTAAGGAGGTCTCAAAAAGATAGGCACGACCCAGCGATCAGACCTCATCTCGGACACATCCTCGTATCGCACAACTGCTACGGGATCCTTCTGCGTCATAGAAGCGGAGTCCACGAGGGATCTCCAGTTACTGAAGCGATGGAGACTTTTCGACATTTTGAAAAATAGGTGCACCGAGACAGCTGCGCTAAAACCGGAAGGTACAAATATAAAACGCGCGATAGCAAGAGAGTTCGTTGAGGAATTCTCTAGGGTTTCGCAACCTTGATGAGAAAACTCCTCCAAAGAAAGGGAAACATACGCGTTATTCCCGAACAACAAAAACAAAATGAGTGCCCGTTTCGGCTCTCCTAACTATTTCACAAGTCCGTTGTTTGCAGGACATGAAACCTTTACGGCCAAGCAGACGTCGTTGGACATCATCACGGAAGGAGCATGCGAATGTGGCGGAGAGGACACGGTTTCGCATCACATCATTGTCTGTCATGTTTTTTAGCCACAGAGATGAGATCTGGAAGAAGATCTCTGTGAAAGGACTTGGCCGGATGCAGCGAGACATCTTGTCTCCACGGCCGAGGTCTTCTCTCTGTTTGCGGAGTTTTGCAAAGAATCCCTCATCATTAAGTGTCATTAGTTCATGAATCCTGTTCAGCCGAGATTGTCGGAGTTCCGCTAATAGGGATGGGTGCCTGTAATCTTCTCTAATTAGCCCACTCTCGAACAGGATAGAGTTGGAGGTGATCGTACACATATTCATATTTTTCCTTTTTTTTTCATCAACCACCAAACTCTCACTAATAAATCTGCTATCCTTCCGTTCCCATCCCATCCTACAGAACGAGAGCCACGTCTCAAGGCACTGGTAGTCCCCGTCGTTCCTGGTGGGTATGGCCGGCATGACCATGGTGATGCGTTGCTGCGAAGATGTTGGTCGTGGGTGAACCGCTCTCCCTGCCCCGCCGGCAGGAATTTTGTGTTTTTTCGAGTCAGGTCACTTGGCCATGGTGGTTGCTGCTAGTAGATAGCTTCGTAGCGTGTGATGGAATAGACGAGATGGCTTAGGTGCAGGCACACCATGGGTGCCCACCTGTACTATAAACTGTCGGATTTGGAGACATTCCGACTAGTCGTGGGAAATTCAAGCTAGTATATCAATGCGACTGTCGGTCCTAGTAATATTCCGACTAGTTGAGGGAAAGTTATGAGAGTGCATAATGAATTAATACGACTGTCGGACGTTGTAAATATTCGGACTAGTCTAGGGAAAGTTACGCGAGTGCCACTCGAACCAATACGACTTTTGGACTTCAAGATTTTTCGACAAGACGAAGGAAATTTATGCGACAGAATTGTGAACCAAACGGCTGTAGGATATAGAAATAATCCCAGTAGTCGAGGGAATAATATTCGAGTGCCTAACGGACAAATACGTTTGCCGAACTGGAACATATTCCGACTATTCCAGGGAAACTTATGCGAATGAAACTCGGTCGAAAGCGACTGTCGGACTTGGAAGTATTCCGACTAGTTGAGAGAATGTTATGCGATAGCCTCTCGGACCTCTGCTAGACTTTGAATCATTCCAAATAGTTGAGGGAAAATTATGCGAATGCCAATTGAAACAATTAGACTGTTGAACTTGGAAATATTCCTACTAGTCATGGGAAAGAGTAACACTGGAACACAGACTGACGGACTTGGAAATATTCCGAGTAGTCGAGGCAAAGTTGTGCGAGTAATTTTTGAACCAATGCGACTGTCGGACATAGAAATATTCCAAACTGTCGTGGGTAACTTATGCGAATAACTCTCAAACTAATGAGGCTGTCGATCTTTGAAATATCCCTACTTGTCGAGAGAAAATTATGCAATTGCCTTTGGCATCAATCCTAATGTCTGACTTGGTAATATTCCAATTAGTCGGGAGAAAGTTTTATGAGAGTCTCTCGAATCAGTACGGCGGCCGGACTTGGAAATATTCCTATTGTTCGAGTGAAATTATGTGAGTGCCTCTTGATCCAATGCGGCTGACAGACTTGGATATATTCAAACTGATGCGGGGAAGGTTATGCGAGATTCTGTCGGACCAATGCGACTGTCAGACTTAAAAATATTACAACTAGTCGAGGGATAGTTATACGAGTGATTCTGTAACCAAAGGGCCTGTCCGACTTGGAAATATTCCGACTAGTCGAGGAATAGTTATGCAAGATCCTCTCGAAACAATGCAGCTTTCAGATTTGGAATTATTCCAACTAGTCGGGATAAAGTTATGCTAGTGCCACTCGATCCAATGCGGATGATAGACTTAAAAAAATTTCAACCATTGTAGGGAATTATATGCGAGTGCCACTCGAACCGACGTGGCTGTCGGACTTGGTACTGTTCAGACTAGTCGAGGGAAAGTTGTGCTAGTGATATTTGAACCAATGCGGCTGCCGGACTTGGATATTTCCCGCCGAGTCGAGGGAAAGTTATGCGAGTGATTTTTGAACCAATGCAGCTGCCTGACATGGAAATATTCCGACTAGTCGAGGGAAAGCTATGCGAGTGCCTCCTAAAACAATGCGACTGTCGGTACTACGTACATTCCAAATAGGCGAGAGTTAGAAATGAGAGTGCCTCTGGGGACAATGTGAAAATCAGATTTGGAAATATTTCGCCTAGTCGAAGGAAAGTTATGCGAATGACTTGTGACACAGTGCGATTATCGTACTTGATAATATTCCGACTATTCGGGAGAACGTAACGCGAGTGCCTCTCGGACCAATGCGACTGTCTGACTTGAAAATATTTCGACTAGCCGAGGGAAAGTTAAACGTGTGCCTCTTGATCCAATGCTACGGTGGCAGTTGGATATATTCCGACTAGTCGAGGGAAAGTTATGAGAGTGCCAGTCAAACTAAAGCGACTGTCGGATTTGGAAAATTTCCTGCTATTCGAGGAAGAGTTATGCGATTAACTTGTGAGCCAATGCGACTGTCGGAGTTGGCAATAGTTCGACTGGTCGAGAAAATATTATGCGAGTGCCTCTCGAACCAATATGGCTGCCTGACTTGAAAGTATTCCATCTAGTCGAGGGATTTATCCGCGAGCTTCCCGATTCAATTCGGCTGTCGTACTAGGAATAATACCAATTAGTAGAGTGAATGTAATGGGTGTGACTCTGGTCCCAATGCTACTATCGGACATGGAAATAACACAACTAGTCAAGGGAAAGTTATGCGAGTGCCTCTCGATCCAATGCGACAGTCGGATTTGGAAATATTCTGACAATTCGAGCGAAAAGTATGTGAGTAACTCCCAAACCATTACGCCTGTCAGTGTTGGAAATATTCCGAATTGACGAGGGAAATTTATGCAACTGACTCTCGCATCAAAGCGTTTGTCGGAAGGGAGATTTTCCGACTAGTCGAGGAAAAATTATGCGAGTGACTTCCGACAATTTGCGACTGCCAGACTTGGAAATGACTCAACTTGTCGATGGAAAGTTATGCGAATAACACTGGAACCAATGCGAATGTCGGACATGGAAATATTCCAACCCTTCGGGGGAATGTTATGCAAGTGCCTCTCGAATCGAAACAGCTGCCAAACTTGATAATTCTCCGACTAGTCCAGGGAATGTTAAACGAATACCTCTTGATCCAATGCGGCAGTAAAACTTGGGAATATTCCGACTAGTCGAGGGAAAATTTTGCAATTGCCTCTCAAACAATGCGTCTGTCGGACTTAGAAATAATCCGACTACTCGAGGAACAGTATTGCGAGTGACATGTGATCCTATGCGAATGAAGTGCTTGGAAATATTACGGCTAGTAGAGGCAAACTTATGCGAGTGACTCTTGAACCAATGCTTCTGCCAGTTTTGGAAACATTGCAACTAGTGGAAGGAAAGTTATTCGAGTGCCTTACGAACCAATACGACTATATACTATTCGATAATATGCGAGTGCCTCTCGTACCAATGCGGCCGTCGGACTTCGAAATATACAGACTAGTCGAGGGAAAGTTGCACGAGTTACTTTGGAACCAAAACGGCTGTCGGTCTTGTAAATATTCCGAGGATTCGAGGGAAAGTTATTGTATTGGGGTGTCAAAAAGTTATGTGGGTGCCTCACGAACCAATGCGACTGTCGGACAGGCAAATATCCCCACTCGTAAAGAGAGAGCTATGCGAGAGGTTTGTGAACTAATGCGACTGCTGGTCTTGGAATCATTCCGACTAGTCGAGGGAAAGTATTGAGAGCGTTACTCGGACCAATACAATTGTCGGTCTCGGTACTATTCCGACCAGTGGATGGAAAGTCATGCGAGTGAATCGCGGACAAATACGATTCTCTTACTATGTATTATTCCTAGTAGACGAGGGAGAGTTAAACGAGTTATTCTTGAACCGTTGCGGTTATCGGTCTTGAAAATATTGCAAGTAGTCGGGTGAAAGTTATGTCTGTGCATCTCGGATCAAAATGACTGTCGAACTTCGTAACATTCCCACTAGTCAGAAGAAAAATATGCGATTAACTTACGAACAAATGCTGCTGACTGACTTGGAAGTATTCCGACACTGTTGAGGCAAAGACATGAGAGTGGCTCTGGAAAAAATAAGACGGATGGATTTAGAAATATCCCGAATAGTCTAGTAAATGTATGTGTGTGCCACTCGATACAAAGCGACGGACTGACTTGGAAATATTCCTAGTATTCCAAGAAATATTATGCGAGTTACTTGCGAGACAAATCGAATGTCGAACTTGGCAATATACCGACTAGTCGACGGAAAGTTATGCTAGTATCTCTAGAATCAATGAAGAAGTCTGACTTGGAAGTATACACACTAGTCAAGTGAATGTAATGCGGCTGTCGTAATCGGAATTATTCCGACTAGTAGAATAAATATTTTGCGGGTACCTCTCTTACAAATGCGGCTGTAATACTTGAAAATATTCCAACTAGTCGGGGCGAAAATATGCGAGTGCCTATTGAACCAAATCGGCTGGTGGATTTCGAAGTCTTCGGACTATTCGAAGGAAAGTTATGTAAGAGACACTCGAACCAATGCGGCTGACTGACTTGAAAATATACCAACTTGTCAGGGGAAAGTTATGCTAGTGCCTATTGAATTATTGCGACTGTCGGAATCGGAAAAAACAGGCTAGTTGAGGGAAGGATATGCGATTTCCTCTGTTACCAATGTGGATGTTGTACTTGGAAATATTCCAACTAATTGGGAAAAATTTATGCAAGTTCTTTTAGAGGCAATACGGCTGCTGGGCTTGGTCATATTCCGACTTGTCGAATGAAAGTTATGCGAGTACATGTCGGACTAATACGAATATCGGACTAGGTACTATTCCGCCAAGTCGTGGGTATGATTTGCGATTGCTTCACGAAACTATACGGCTGTCAGACTTGGGAATATACCGTCATGTCGCGGGAAATTAATACTCGTGACTCTGGAGTCATTGCAGCTGTCGGATTTAGAATTATTCCGACTAGTCTGGGGAAAGTTTTGCGATTGCCTCTAGAAACAATACGGCAGCCGGATTTGGAATTATTCCGAACAGTAGAGGGCATCATATTCGAGTGCCATTCAATCCAATACGATTGTCGGACTTGGAAATATTCCTATTAGTCTAAAGAAAGCTATGCGACCATCTTGCAGACCAATGCTGCTGTTGGACTTAGAAAATTCCGTCTAGTGGAGGGAAAGTTATGCAAGTGCCTCCCGAAAAATGCGGTTGTCGGACTAGGAAATCTTGGACTAGGAGAGGGAACGTTCTGCGAGTGCCACTCGATCTAATGTGGTTGTCGGACATGGAATTATTCCGACTAGTCGAGAGAAAATTATACCAGTGCCTCTCGGACTAATACAACTATCGGAATTGGTACAAACTCGACTAATCTAGCGAAATTTATGCGAGGGCCACTCGAAAAAAGAGACTGTCGGACTTGGAAATATTCCGTCTAGTCGAATGAGAGTTATGAAAACGTATCGTTAATCAATGCGGCTGCCGGACTTGGAAATATATAAAGTGGTTCGGGGAAAGTTATTAAACTGCCCGTCGGACTAACGCAACCGTCGGACTAACGCAACCGTCGGACTTGTAAATATTTCGGCAAGGCGAAGGAAAGTAATAGGAGTAATAGGAGTAATCTGGAATCAAAGTGGCTGTCAAACTTGGTAATATTCGAGACTTGTCGAAATAAAATTATGCGAGTAACTCCAGACTCATTGCGACTGTCAAAGTTTGAATTTTTTCCTGTAGACGACGGAAATCTTTGCGAGTGACTTGTGAACCAAAACGACTGTCGGGCTTGAAAATATTCGGACTAGTTGAGGAAAAGTTATGTGAGGGCCTCTCGAACCAATGCGACTGTCGGAAAAAGATGTATTCAAATAAGTCGGGAAACATATGCGAGTGTCCCTCCGACCATTGCGACTGTCGGACCTCGATATATTCCATCCATTCGAGACATAATTATGATAGTTCCTTTCGAACCAATGCGAAAGACAGACTTGGAAACATTCCTATTAGTCAAAAGAAAGTTATGCGAATGCTTTTCTAACCAATCTGACTAAGGAGTCTTCCCTAACTAGGAATTATTCCTACTAGTCGAGAGAAGGTTATCCAATTGCCTCTCCCACCAATGCGACTATCGAAATTTAAAATATTCCGACTAGTTGATGAAAAGTTATACGTGTGCCTCTCGGACCAATCTGTCTATCGGAGATAGAAGTGTTCCGACTAGTCGAGAGAAAGTTATGTAATTGCCTCTCGCACCAATGCGACTGTCGAAATTGGAAACTTCCCGACATGTAGGGGGAAAGTTTTGCCAGTGTCTCTCGAACCAAAGTGACTATCAGTCCTGGAAATATTCCTACTAATCGAGGGAATGTTGTGATAGGGACTCTCGAACCAATGCACATGTCGTACTGGAAACATTCCGACTAGTCTAAGGAATGTTATGAAAGTGTCTCTCGATCCAATGAGAAAGTTGGACTTAGAAATATTCCGATTAGTCGAGAGAAAGTTATGCAAGTGTCTCTCGAACTAATACGACTTTCTTACTTGGAAACATTCGGACTATTCGAGGGGAATTTATGTCATAGTCCCTCGAACCAATGCGACTTTCACACTTGGAAATATTCCGACCTATCTAGGGAAATTTATACGAGAACCTCTAGAAACAATGCGACTGCCGGAATTCATAACATTCCAAACAGTAGACGGATACTTATGCGATTGCGTCTCGAACGAATGCGACTGACGGACTTGTCTAGTCGAGGAAAGTTATGCGAGTGTCTCACGAGCCACTGCGATTGTGTGGCTTCAAAACATTCCGATTAGTCGAGGAAAAATTATACGAGTGCCTCTAAAACCAATGCTACTGCTGGACCCAGAAATATACCGACTAGAAGATGGAAAATTATGCAAATGCCTCAAGAAGCAATGCAACTGTAGTACTTGGAAATAGTCTGACTTGTCGAGGGAAAGTTATGCGAATGGCTTGTGAACCATTCCGACTATTGATCTTGGAAATATTCCAAATAATTGAGAAGAATTAGTACGAGTGTAACTCAGACCAATGCAACTGTCGGACTTAGCAATATTCATTTCTGTCGAGGGAAAGGTAAACAAATGCATTTCAAGCGAATGCGACTGCTGGACCTAGAAATATTACGACTACTAGTGGTAAAGTTATGAGAACGCGCCTAGAACCAATGCGATTGCCGGAATTATCAATATTTCGTCTTGTCGAAGTAAAGTTATGTAAGGGAATTATGAACCAATGAGCCTGTCGTACTTAGAAATATTGCGTCTAGTAGAGGGATATTTAGGAGAATGACTCTCGAGACAATTTTACTGTTGGTCCTTGAAATATTCCAACTAGACGAGGAAAGATATGCTAGCGACGTGTGTACCAATGCGACTGTCGGATTTGAAGATTCTCCTGTTCTTCTTCTCCTATTCTTCTAATTCTTGTTACTTCAAGCATTTTTACAGAAGTACTTGATCCAACTTGGTTATGTTGCCTTGGTTTGTCGTGGTTATGTTCTTTACGCCCTCTAAATCTAAGAATCTTTACCAAGTACGTTGATAATATGTTCTTCTTCTCTTTTTCGAGCCCCTTACTTAAAGTATTAGCACCAAAACAGTTATTACACGTACTTTCTTTCATTCTAAATCCCTTGACTTAAAGTACTTCTACTAAAGAACTTTGGTTGTGTTCTTTCCTCCCTGTTTTAAGTACCCTTACCTAAAGCTCTTTTAAAGTACCTAGGTTTTATGCTCTTTCCTCACTAAGTATCCTCCCTTAAAGTATGATACCAAAGTACATCTACTATGATTGATTATATTCCTCCCCTTCCAAGTCCTGTCACTTAAAGTACTTTTATTAAAGATCTTGAATGTGTGTTCCCTCTCTCCCTCCCAAAATCCTTTCATGTAAAGTATTTCCACTAATGTACTTAATCATATTTTCCCTCTTTTCCTATCAAGTCGTCTCAGGTAAAGTACTCTTACAAAATCTCTTGGATTATGTCCCCTATCTTTTTTTCCAAGTTCTTCTACCTAAAGTACTTTCGCTGAAGTACCTTGACAACATGCTCTTTCTTTAAATACTATGTTCTTCTTCTCACAGTACTTTTGTCAAAGCACTTGATTGCAAGATCATTCTTTTCCTTCTAAGTCTTCTTACTCAAAGTAATTCCACTAATGTACTTGATTATATGTTCTGTTGCTTCCAATTCATCTTACGGAAAGTACTTTACTTAAGATCTTTGATCATATGAACCATCCTCTCTCAATATGCCCTTTTACTTAAAGTCATACTATAAGAATCTTGATCACATATTCTCTCTTTTCCTCCTGAGTCCCTTTCTTCAAAGTTCTTTTATGAAAGAACTTTAATCTTATTTAATTCTTCTCCCTTCTAATCTCTCTTACTTAAATTGCCCTTGTTATTGTACCTTGATTACATGTTCCTTCTTTACTCCCCTATGTGCTTAACTCAAATTGTCTTAATAGAGCACCCAGTATAGATGATCAATGCCCGATCTTTTAAGCACTTTCATTTAAAATATTTCACTAAAATACTCCAACGGTTGTCCGATCATCGAACCGACACTCCACAATTAATGGAATTATAACTGAGAGTTACTAATTTCCATCAAAAATTATTATTATTATTACTCTTTCTTTTTTCTTTAAGCGTTTTCTTTCAGCTTAGAAGCTTTCCTTCGGGTTCTTCTTTTCGAATATTTAATTAAGAAGCCCCCTTTAAATTACATGATTGTTGCCCGTGGGGAAAAATATTCCGGAGGTAAATTAGCTTCGCGTTCGGATTTCCAGGTGGAAGATTTCCTAGGGGCTAATAGCGTAGTGAGGAGTTGCTCGCGAGAGCGTCCCTGAATACAGCTTGCGCGTCCTCGAATGTGATGAGAGGACGCACGTCCGGCGTAGGGCAGCGTAGGAACGCAGCAATACACTATGCGAGTATGCAGTCATCATCCAATGCCGCTCAAAGAGCGATCCCCCGCTGCGTTCCTACCCCCGTACAATTCGGACTTCATCAGGTGGTAGCCAGTCTTCGATACGCAATAGTAGTTTTGGAAAGGAGCAATAGGGGTTTGCTGAGGCCATCTAATAAAGCCATGCAAACAAATCCCTCTGACGCTATATCGGCCGCGATTAGAATAAGGGAAAACAGCACCAGAACAGCCGCGATAAGTCCTTCCAGATCGAATAATTCTGTTCGACTGGTCGAACAAAATCCGAAGTGCAGATTGATAATCATGCGACCGCGAACTCGATCGTACGTCCGCATGCTTTCCGCGCTAAAATCCCAGGATGCAGAAATTACGCCCCCAGTCCCTACAAATAGCAACAACCCTCGCGACAATAGCGCCAAAGGAACGCACGAAAAAGCACCCATAACTCCGATAACAGAGTAAGACGCCGAGCAAGACAGCGCGGATACATCCCGGAAACTACCGAAAAACACCTAGAAATAAGCTACGCCCCATCGGCAACTCTTGAAGCGGATAACACACCTGAAACGACTGATGTGATAGACGAGGATCTTCAACTCATGGCACCACGGGCCACTTTTGCAGAACCCTGCGAATCCACCGAATTGAATTCGGCTAAATCCCACCTCACGTAAATCGTGCGTTCTCATAAATTCCTTTATTGCAGGTATATATGGGACGTTCTGAAACGTTAACGGAAGAAGTGCGTGAACTGATTAGCCAACAGCGCTTGGACGTGCAACTGCTACAGGAGCCGTACGTACAAAAGCAAGGGACAGGATACGAGATTATAGGATTTGACAATGGGACAAAATTTGTTGCCATTCGCGGTGAAAGATTCTGGTCATCAATCGCGGCGACCAACCCAATCATCACGTTGCTTTTTATCTCGCAGCTCAGCTCTCCGCACTGCGGCTGCGCAGATGTGCAAGCACCAGGCTCCCCCTTCTACGTTATGTCGCACTACTGTCAGTACAGCGACAAAATATAGGAACACCTTTGGCACTTTAAATCAGTTCTTCGTGCACTAAGGGGGGAGAGAGTAACAGTAACACTGGACGACAAAGCGCGATCTCGTTTCAGGGGACCTCAGTGCACAGACGAAAGAGGCTCGAAGTTAGAAGCTCTCAACCCGACATCCGGGATAAAAATTACTAACTCGTTGAGCGCCACACCGATTTTGAAGGCAGTCCCCGTCAAGCCACGCGCGCCACATAGAAGCGCTGGTATTATAGTACAAATATATTGTGAATCATGTTACGATAAAAATGTAACAAAAGACAGTAGAAAAATGGCCAGGAAAATAACAAAGCCAATTGTCACATTTTGTAATACCTATAAAGGAGAACCGTTTTTATGTTTACCGTGCTTCAATGAAATTCACTAATCCTGTAATGTGTGAAAATTAAATAAATTTTGAATAAATTTTCTGCAATTCCATAAATCAGTGTAAATTTTATACAGTTCTATATCATGTTATACGCTGTCTGCCAGGGGTGGTTGACGCTGCCTTAATGTAATTTCAGTGTTAGACAGCGGTGGTTGATGCAGCCTAAATGCAATTTCAGTATGAGCAACCAATGGCTGACGCGGTCTAAACGGAAAGTCCAGTGACGACAACCTTGACGCAACCCTGACGTGGCGCTCAACGTGTCAACGACGTAAAGCAGCCACATACATTCTGGACCACGAGAGGCTCTTCATACATCGACGTAATCCTCTCGTCGCACTCCATGGGCCGACTTATTGTACAATGGAAAGTAAGAACAGACTGGACGTTCAGTGACCATAATTCAATAGACATCGAGATACATCCCCCGAAGGTCAAGTCGGGTCGGGGGGGGGGGTAATATTCTGTGCGACGGGAACAGGAGGCTAAATACCAGGAGAGCCGACTTGCATCTGTTTGCTTGCACTGTCTCACTCTGACAAGGATAGAGGAAAGCAGTTTAGGATTGACTTCAGATGTAGAGACACGAGCCAACATGTTCATTCGTGTCCTACAAATCGACTGCTCTGAATCTATGCCCCGGAAAAAATTTCTCCGAAAGTTCAACCAATGGTGGATATCAGCGCTAACGAACAAGAAGAAGGCGGTAGCTATGTTGAGAGGCGCGTTCCAGCGAGAAAATAAATATCAGACACGCCTCGGTGTAAAGCACAAGTATCGTTCTACGCTGCGGGCATACAGCAAAGAAGCACGACGTGCCAAATTATTTAGTTGGAGTAAATTCGTTACGGAACGGGGCAACACGGAACCGTGGGGGTACGTTTACAAACAACAGTCGGGCAAAATACGTGCCAAGAGAGTAATTAATACTTTCAAACGAGATGGAGCGAGGACCACGAATATCGAAGAAACGGCTTGAGTCCTCCTCAATACACATGTTTCGGACGACAGCGTTTCTGATGACACACCAGAACAGCGAACGGTACGGAATCCCAAACGTTCTCGAAACGGTGGATGCCCCACTCTTCACGCAGGAAGAAGTCGCGCGGTTCAAAGGTTCCCTCAAAAACGGCAAAGCCCCGAGACATGACCTCATCGAGGTGTGTGTGCTCAAAAGAGTATTCGCCTCCATCCGATCCCAATTGTTAGACCATTTCAATGGATACCTTCAATGGGGTATCTTCCCGTCTATTTGAAAAGAAGGCTCCTAAGGTGCACTCCTGAAGTCGACAACGAAGACATTGAAGACCCTGAGCACTACCATATGATATGCTTCTTCTCCGTCATAGTTAAGGTTATAGAAAGGCTGCTAAAGTTGCGCCTCACCGACACCTTCCACGCGCAGCGAAAAATATCGGACAGACAGTTCGGGATTGTCCATAGACGTTCCACAGAGGACCCAATCGTAAGGATTCGTCGAATCGTTTCTGCCTCCTCACGGAGATATATCGTCGCGTTGTTATTCGATATCTCGGAAACCATCGATAACGTTTGGTGGCCTCTAGTCCTCAAGGCACTCCAAGATCGAAATTGCCCGAGGAACGTCTTTAAAGTGATGACAAGCTACTTCGCGTACTGTAAGGTCAAAATTCCTCTGGGAGAACATGAGATTTCAAATCAGGTCTCGAGAGAATGTCCACAAGGATCGGCCCCTTCTGATGGAAACTCCTGTTCTACCAACTCCTCAGGATCCTGGAGGAATCCTCGGAAGTCAACGCGATCGCGTAAGCGGACGACCCATTCGTCAACGTGTATGGAGACTCAAGGAAAGAACTCGAAAAGAAAGGAAATCGCATGGATAACTGCATCACCAGATGGTGCACGTCTGTGAATTTAATGTAAGACGGAAGCGATTGTCCTTAAGAGCGATTGAGTTAAAAGAAAACCCATCGGCAAAGGGGAGGAAAACATCCGGATAGAAAGTGGAAAATGGCGAAAAAAGCCGACTTAGACCTCCCTATCATAAATATAGGGAACTGTATTTATATATTTAGGAATTCGGTTAGATACTTCGGGTTATACTTCGATAAAGGGCTGAAGGTTACGACACGCTGCCGTTACCTTAACGACAAGGTCGTCCCATTTTTCGCACAGCTATGTAGATTTGCAGCAAGGGAATGGGGACTCCGCCACTGCGCGAAAAGAGATCCCAAAACATTAAGCCATCTCGGTCACATCAGCGTATCGCACAAAAGCTACGGAATCCCTCTGCATCATAGAAGCGGAGTCCACAAAAAATTTCCAGTTACTGAAACGAAGGAGAATAAACGACAGTAGGAAAAATAGATGCACCGAAAAAGCTACGCTAAAACCGGAAGGCACGAATATTAAACTTGCCATAGCAAGACAGGTCGATGAGTAATTATCTAGGGTTTGGCAGTCTAGGTGGGAAAACTCATCCAAAGGAAGGATAACGTACGCTCTATTCCTGAACTTTATGATCAGGATGATCGCATCTCATCATCGACTGTCCGGTTTTCGTACCATGGACGTAGGCTCCGGAGGAAATTCTCCGTGAATGGAGTTTGCCGGATGCAGCGTGACATTTTGTCTTCATGGACGAGGTCTTCTCCCTCCTCGCGGAGTTTTGCAAAGAATCCCTCATCATTAAGGGTCATTAGTTCATGAATCCTGTTCAGCCGGGATTGTCGGAGTTCCGGTAACGAGGGTGGGTGCCTTTAATCATCTTGGGTGAGCCCACTCTCGAACAGGATAAGGTTGGTGATGCTCTTACGCATCTTCCTATTTTTCCTTTTCTTTTTTCCTCCACCACCAAACTCTCACTAATAAACTTGCTATCCTTCCATGCCCATCCAATTCTATGGAAAGAGCGCTAAGGCTTGTAGCACTGTGAGTAGACCTCCCCGTCGTTTCCGGTGGCACGAACGTCATGACCAAAGTGATACGTTGCTGCGAGGGAGTTGGTCGTGGGTAAACCGCTCACCCTGCCGTGCCGGCAGGAATGTTGGTATTTCCCGAGTCCGCTCTCTTGGCCGTGGTGGTTGCTGCTAGTAGATAGCTCCGTAGCGCATGCCCGAATGGGCGAGAAAGCTTAGGTGCAGGCACGCCATGGGTGCCCAACTTTACTATTTATTGTCGGATTTGGAGACATCCCGACTAGTCGAAGGAAAGTCATGCGAGTATATCAAGAAACAATGCGTCTGTCAGACCTAGAAATATTCCGACCAGTTGAGGGAAAGTAATGAGAGTGTCTCTCAAATCTATGCAACTGTCGGACGTAGTAAATATTCCGACTAGTCAAGGTAAGGTTATGTGAGTGCTACTCGAAACAATGCTACTGTCGGATTAGGAAATATACCAACTAGTCAAGGGAAAGTTTTGCGAGTGACTTGTGAACCAATGCGAGTATTGCTCTTGAAAATATTTGAAATTGTAGAGAAAAATTTGTGCGAGTGTCACTTGATACAATACGACTGCTGGACTCAGAAATATTCCGACTAGTAGTTGGGAAGTAATGAGAGATCATCTGAAACCATTGCGATTGACAGACTTGTCAATATTCCGTGTAATCGAAGAAAAATTATATGATTGACTTGAGATTCAATGAGAAACTTAGAAATATTCCGGACTAGTCGAGGGACAGTTATAAGAGTGACTTGTGAAACAATGCGGCTGTTGGACTTGGAAATATACCGACTAGTCGAGATAAAGATATGCAAGTGCCTCTCGATCCAATTGCTCTGTCGGACCTGGAAATATTCCGACTAGACGATGCAAAGTTGTGTGAATTCCACTCGAACCAATGCGACTGTCAGTCCTAGAATTATTTCGACTGGTCGTGGAAGGAGTATGAGAGTGCACTTCGATCCAATGCTATGGTTGGACCTATCAATCTTCCGTCTAGTGGAAGAAAAGTCATGTAAGTTACTTGTTGAACATTACACCTGAAGGTCTTTGAAGTGTTCCGATTAGTAGAGGGAATGTTATGCGAGTACCTAAAGGAAAAATGCGACTGTTGGACTTTGAAATGTTCCGACTTGTCGAGGGAAAATTATGCGAGTGCATCATGAATCAATGCGACAGACTGACTCTGAAATATTCGGACTAGTCGAGGGACAGTTATGATAGATCCTTTCGATCCAATGCGAAAGATAATCATGAAAATATTCCGACTGGTCAGTTGAATTTTATACGATTTCCTCTTGAATCAACGCAACTGTCGGACTTGGAACATGCCGACTAGTCGAGTGAAATTTATGCGAGTGGATCTCGAACCGGAACGTCTGTTGAACTTGGAAATATTCCGACTAGCTGACAGAATGTTATGCAAGTTCCCCCCTAATCAAAGTAACTGTTGGACTTGGAAATTTTCCAACTAATCGCGGGAAAGTTATGCGATTGCTTATCTAAACAATGCAGTTGTCGGACTTGGAGATATTTGAACAAGTCCAGTGAAACATTTGCGAGTGATTTGTGAACAAATGATATATTGAGCTTTGTTAAGCTTTGATATATTCCGAATAGTTGAGGAAAGTTATGCGAGTGCCACTAAAGTAATGCGACTGGCGGACTTGGATATCTCATTTCTAGTCGAGGGAATATTACGTGAATGCCTCTCGAACAAACGCAGCTGTCGGACTTGGATAAATTGCGACTAGTCGAGGGAAAATAGTGCGAGTGACTTGTAAACCAATGTCACTTTCGGTGTTGGGAATATTCCGACAAGTCGAGGAAAAGTTATATGAGTGCCTCTCTAACCAATCTGGCTGTCGGGCTTGGAAATGTTCAGAATATTCGAAGGAATGTTATGCGACTGACTCTCTAAACAATGCGTATGCCTGACCTGAAAATATTACGGCTAGTCGAGGGAATGTTATGCGCGAGAATCTCGAACAAAGGACTTAAAAATTTCCAGAATATTCAAGGACATGTTTGGCGATGGCTTCTCGAATCAATACGACTGTCGCACATGGAATTTTCCCAAATAATAAAGGGAATGTATGCGAAAGCCTCTCAAACCAATACTACTGTCGGACTTAGATATATTATAACTTGTCGAGGAAAAGTTATCTGAGTAACTTGTGAAATAATGTGGCTGTCAGGCTTGGAAAAATTTCGACCTAATCGATGTTGAGTTTTGCGAGTGCCTCTCGAAACAATGCAGCTACCTGACATGGAAGTATTTTACTAATCGCGAGAAAGTTTAATGAGTGACTATTGATCCAATAGGGTGGTCAGTCTAGGATACATTCCCTCTACTCGAGAAAAAGTAATGAGAATGACTTTAGAACCAATACGACTATGGGTTTTGGAAATATTCCAACTAGTCGAGGGAAAGTTATGCGAGTGACTTGTGTACTAATACGATGGACGGACTGGGATATATTCCGACTAATCGAGCGAAAGTTAAGCTAATGCCTCTAGGAACAATGCGACTGTCCGTCCTAGAAATATACCGTCTTGTAGTGGGAAAGTTATGCGAGTTCCACTCGAATCAAAACGAATGTAGGACTTGGAAATAATCAGTATATTCAAGGGAAAATCATGCAAGTGGCTTGTGAAGCAATACGATTAATGATTTTGGAAATTTTCAGACAGTTCGAGGGAATGTTATGCGAGTGCCTCTCGATCCAATGCGACTGTTACACGTGGAAATATTCCGACTGGTCGAGGGAAATTTATGCAAGTAACTTGTTGACAAATGCGATTGACAGACTAGGAAATATTCCGACTAGTCGTGGGAAGTTATACGAGTGACTCTCCAATGCAGCAGTCGGACTTCGAAATATTCCAACTATACAAGGAAAAGTTTTGCGATGTCCTCTCGACCCAATGCGACTGTCGGACCTCGAAATATTCGGACTATTTTTGGGAAAGTTATGGTGCACTCGAAATAATGCGATTGTCGTAATTAGAAATATGACGTTTAGCTAGCAGAAATTTATGCAAGTGTCTTGAGAATTAATGCGACTGTCGGACATAGATATATTCCGACCGGTCGTGAAAAAGATATGAACGTATACCTTGAAAAAGGATGATTGTCGGAATTATCAATATTCTGTCTAGTCGAAGATAGGTTATGTCAGTTACGTGTGAACTATTGGGACAGTCGAACTAGGAAAAATTAAGACTAACAGAGGGAATGTTATACTGGTGCCTGTCAAACCAATTCAAACGTTAGACCTAGAAGTATTAAGTTTTGTCGAGGGAAAGTTATGCGAGTGCCTCTCGATCCAATGCGGTTGTCGGACTAGGAAATATTCCGATTAGTCAAGGAAGAGCTGTGCGATTTTCTCTCAAAGAATGTGACTTTCGGTCTTGGAAAAATTCCGGCCAGTCGAGAGAAAGTAATGCGCGTGCCACTTGAACCAATGCGACTGTCAGAGTCAGAAATGTTTCGACAATCTAGGGGAATCTGTGCGAGTACTTCTCGCATCAATGTAAATGTCGGTCTTGAAAATTACTCCGAATAATCGAGGGAAAGTTGTTCGAGTGCCTCTCCAAACAATGCTAATGTCAGGCGTGGAGGTATTACTAGTAGTAAATGAAAAGATATGCGAGTGCCTTTCGATGCAATGCGACTATCGCACCTAGATATATTCCCACCAGTCGCGGAAATGTTATGCGATTGCCTTTCCATTCATTGCGACTATCGAAGTTGTAAATATACCGCCTATTCGAGGGAGAGTTATGCGAAGGTCTCTTAATCAATGCGAATGCCGAACTAGTAATACTACGCTTGTCCAGGAAAAGGTATGCGAGTTCCACTTGAACAAATGCAACTGTCGGTCTTGGAAATATTTCGTCTAATAGAGAGAAAGTTCGGCGATTGTCTCTCCAAAAAATGCGAATTTCTTACTTAGTAGTCTTTCGACTAGTCGAAAGAAAGTTGAGCGAGTGCCTCAACAAATGCGACTGTCGCAATTGGAAATATTCTGTCTATCCGAACGAACGTTATAGGAGTGAATCTCGTATCAATGCGACTGTCGGTCCTAGAAATACTCCGTCTAGTCAAGAGAAAGTTATGCGATTGGCATGTGTTCCAATGCGACCCTCGGACATGGAAATATTCCGACTAGTTGAGGGAAAGTTAAGCGAGTGCCTCTAAAAATAATGTTAATGTAGGAAATAGAAGTATTCTGACTATTGGGAGGAAGTTATATAAGTGCACCTGTACCAATGAAACTCTCGGTCATGGTAATAATTTGAATAGTCTAGTGAGAGTTATACAAGTACCTCTAGTACCAATGCGACTGTCCGGAATAGAAATATCCGACTATTGGAGTGAAAGTTATACGAGTTCCTTTAGAACCATTGCGACTGCCGGAAGTAGTAATATTCCGACAAGTCGAGGGAAAGTTATGCAAGGCACTTTTGATCTAATGCGACTATCGTACGTGGTAACAATCCGACTAGTTGAGTGAATGTTACGCGAGTGACTCTGGAACTAATGCAACTGTCGGACATATAAATACTCCGACTAGTCGAGGATATGCTAATCGAGTGCCAATCGAAACAATACGAAAATCGGCGTTGGAAATATTCCGACTAGTCGAGTGAAAGATTTACGTATGCTACACTAACTAATGCGACTGTCGAATTTGAAAACATTCGGATTAGTAAAGGGATAGTTATACAAGTGCCTCTCGAATCAATGCGACTATCAGACCTAGCAGCTTTAATACCAATCGAAAAAAAGATATGAGAGGGCCAGTCGAAACAATGCGACTATCGGACATAGAAATATTCCAACTGTTCGAGAGAATGTTATGAGAGTGACACATAACCAATGCAACCGTCGGAATTAGAAATATTCCGGCTGTTTGAAGGAAAGTTATGCGAGTGCCATTGGATCCAAAATGACTGTCGGACCTAGATATATTACTACTAGTCAAGAGAAAATTATGAGAGTGCCAATCGCACCATTGCGACTATCGGTCTTGGAAATATTCCGACTATACGAGAGAAAGTAATACGAGTGCATCTCGAACCAATTCGACTGCAGAATTAGAAATAATCCGGCTAGTCCAGGTAAACTTTTGCGAGGGACACTGGAAAAACCTTGCCTGTTGTACATGTAAATATCCCGCCTTGTCGAGGGAAATTTGTGCGATTGCCTATCGAACAAATTCGGCTGTCGGACTTGGAAATATTCAGAATACCCGGTAGGAAGTTATGCGAATTACACTCGAACCAATGCCACTGTCGTACTTGGAAAAATTCTGACTAGTTGATGGAAAGTTATTCGATTGCCTCTCGAGCCAATGCGGCTGTCAATCTTGGAAATATTCTTACTATCCTGGTGAAAGTTATGCGAGTGCCACTCAAAACTAAGCGATTGATATTATATTGATATTATTGTATTGATATTATTTCGACTAGACTAGGGAAAGTTAAGCGAGTGTCTCTGGAACCAATGCGGATGACGGACTTGGAAAAATTCCAACTAGTCGGGGGAAAGTTATGCGAGTGCCTCTCGAACAAATACGGCTGAGGGAGATGGAAATATACCGACTAGAGGAGAAAATTTTATGCAAGAGACTAGTGAAGCAAAGGGAATTTCTGACTTGGATATATTACGACTAGTCGTGGGAATGTTATGCGATTGACATGCAAACCAATGCGACTGTATGATTTGGAAGTATCCCGACTAGTCGAGGGAGAGAATTTCGAGTGCCTTGGGAGCTGATGCAATTGTCGGACGTGGAAATATTCCGAATAATCGAGGGAAAGTTTAGCGAGATCCTCTCGGACCAATACGACTGTCGGACTTGGAAATAATCGGACAATTCAAGGGAAAGATATGCGAGTAACTCTGGAAACAATGCGACTCTCGTACTTGGAATTATTCCGAATAGCCGGGTGAAAGCTGTGCGAGTGCTACTCAAAACAGAATTACTGCCGGTCATGATAATATTTCGACTATCCGACAGAATGTTATGCGAGTGACTAGTGGACCAAAGCGACAGTCATAGCTGAAAATATTAAGTTGGTGCGAATGAAATGTCGGATTCTTAGTGAATATATTAAACTGCATTTCTTTTTCCAAATGCTGTTTATTTAATCAAAATATGTTCCATTTAGTTCAACACAATTATCCTAATGAGATTTTAATGCATAGATATCTTGAAGAAATTCTGATCTTTAGAATCAATGAACTCTGATATGGCATTTTTCAGGCTGTCTTCATTTTCGTACTGTTTAGCCCGTTAAAACAGTTCTCAATGTTTAAGTAAATGAAAGTCGGTTGGCGAAAGATCCGGTGAATAAGGTGGATGCTGCAACATTTCATATTTTAATTCATTTAATTTCGCAATTGTTTTGTACAATGTATGCGGCTGAGCATTGTCGTGGAGAAGTATTGGGCCATGCTGATTAACAAGTGATGGGCGTATAACTTTCAATTTTTCATGCATTTCTTCAATGTTATGGTTATACTTTTCGGCTGTAATTGTCATTCCAGTTCGAAGGAATGAGTAGTGTATTACTCCAGTCACATTTCACCAAACTGAGATTAAATTTTCCATGGATGAAGTTATGGCCGTGGAGTATGAGCACAAGCCTCATCCCTATCAAGCCACCGAGCACACCTTTTCCTATTGTAGTAAAGAACCCATTTTTCATCACAAGTAATGATCCGATCGAAAAATGGATCTCGATTAAATCGGGTTAGCAATAATGAGCATACGATCAAGCGATCCAGCTTATTTCGCTCGGTTAGTTCGTGCGATATCCATTTATCCATTTTTTTCACCATGCCAATTTCAGAAAGATGTCGCAATATTTTTGTATGATCAACTTCCATTCTGACAGCAAGTTCCCTTGAAGAAACAGTTGGATTCGTTTCCACCAATGCTTTTAGAGCATCATTTTTCACAGACGTTTCGGGTCTTTCACGCGGTTCATTTTACAGGAAAATATCACCAGACCGAAATTTTTCAAACCAACGCTGCATTTTTCGATCGTTCACAGAATTCTCCCCAAACGCTTGGTTTATATAGCGTGCAGCCTTTGCAGCATTATTACCAAGTTTATACTTATATAAGAAGATTACACGAATATCGGATGAATTCAAATCGGTGCAAAATTCAAAGCAAATAACAAAAGGGAACACTTTTGAGAAAATCTTCTTTGCTAAAATGTGACTCTGGCAATGGACAGTCCGACTATGAAACAGGTAATGTCAAAAACAAAAGCATAACAAAAACAGGGAGACAAACGTTCACATTTAAAGAAAATCCGACATTTTATACGCACAAAATAATAATTACGAAAAGGTTAATCATAACGATAATAATATAGGTTATAATAAGGATAACAATAAACATAGTAATAGCAATAGTATTGAAGATTAATAATAACAGTAATAATAAAGATAATAATTACGGAAATAATCACGATAATAATAATGATAATGATTACGTTAATAATAACGAGTACAATAACGGTAATCATTACGATAAAAATAGAGGTAATAATAACGGTTATAATAATTATATTAATAACGGTAATAATGAAGATATTAATAACAGAAATAATAACGGAATTAATAAAGATATTAATAACAATTACAATAACGATAAAAATAACGGAAACAGTATCGGAAATATTAGAGAAAATAATAACGAATTGTACTACGATAATAAAAATGTGAACAGTAAAGTTAATATTTAGAATAATAACATTGACAATAATAAAGATAATGATAACGATAGTAATAACGGTAATAATTATGGTAATAATAACGATAATAATAACGATTATAATAAGGATAATAATAAACATAGTAATAACAATAGTAATGAAGATTAGTTATAACGATAGTAATATAAGTAATAAGAAAGATAATTATAACGGTAATAATAACGGTAATAATAATGGAAATAATAACAATAATAACAACGGTAATAATAACGGTAATAATAGTGGAAATTATAAAAATAATAATAACGGTAATAATAACAGTAACAATTATGATAATAATAACGATAATAATGTCAATATAATAACGGTAATAATAACGGTATTAATAATGATAATAATTACGATAATAATAACGATTATAATAAGTATAATAATAAACATAGCAATTACGATAGTAATGAATATTAATAATAAGGATAATAATAACCATGATAATATGAGTAATAAGAACAATAATAATAAACGTAATAATAACGGTAAAAATGATGGACATAATAACAATAATAACAACGATAATAATTACGGTAATAATAACGGTAATCACAACGGTAATAATAACAATAATAATAACGATAATAATAACAGTAATAATAACAGTAATAATAACGGTAATAATAGCAATAATAATAACGATACTAGTAACGATACTAGTAACTATTATAATAAGGCTAATAATAACGAGAATAATAACGGTAATATTAACGATAAAAATAATGACTTTTATAACGATTATAATAAGGATAATAAAAACGCTAATAAGTACGATAACAATAGAGATAGTATTAACGATAATAATTAAGGTTAATAATAAAGATAATAATAAGGATAATAATAAATATAGTATCAACGATAGTAATGAATGTCTATAATAGCAATAGTAATAAGGATAATAATAAAGATAACAATAACGATAATAATAATGTTAATTATAAAGATAATAATAATGATAATAAAAACGATAATAATAAGGTAATAATTACTATAATAATAACAATAATAACAACGGTAATAATAACGATTATAATAAGGATAATAATATTCACCTTAATATCGATAGTAATGAAGATTAATAATGACGATAATATTAAAGATATTAATAATGCTAATAACAACGTTAATAAGAACGGTAATAATAATGGTAATAAAAATAGAAATGCTAACAATAATATGTACGGCAATAATCACGGTAATATTAACGATAATAATAATGATATTAATACAGGTAATAATAACGATGAAAATAAAAATAATAATACCGATAATAATAATAAAAGATAATTATAATGGTACTTATAGTGATAATAATAATGATAATCATAACAATAAATATGACAAATATAATAATGTAATAATAACCGTAATAATAACAGTAATAGTAACGCTAACAATAATCATTATAACCATAATATTATTCATAATAATCATAATAATCATTTTAATAATCATTATAATCATATTAAAAATCATAGTAATCAATAATTATCGTAATAATAAATATAATTATCATAATAATTATTATGATGTTCATACTTATAATCATATTAACTGTAATACTAATTATAATAATCATCATAACAATAATAGTAATAATAATAATCATATTGATATTCACTAAAACCATAATAATTATAACAATAATCATAATAATCCTAATAATGCTAATAATAATCTTAATAAACATAGAAAATATAATATTCGCATTAATAATAATAATTACATTAATTATAATCATAATTACCATAATAATAATCATAACAACAACAACAACAAGTAATATTACAACAATAATAATCATAATAATAATAATAATAATAGTCATAACATATATTATAATAATCATAATGACCATAATAGTAATCATAGTATCAATCATAATATCAATAATAAAGGTAATAATAGTCTTAATAACCAGAATAGAAAACATAATTTCCCATAATAATCGTAATAATAATCATAATAATCATAGTAATCAAAATAATTATAATAATTATCATAATAGAAATAATAATAATTATAATAATTAAAAAAATCACTATAATAATCATAATAGTTTTCATAATAAATATAATATAAATCTTAATAATCATAAAAATTAGAATAATAATCGTATTAATAATAATAATAAAAATAATAATCATAATAATGATCAGAATAATAACAATAATCATAATTATCATAATTAATATGACATTCATAATAATATTAATAAGATTAATAACAATCATAATAATTATAATAATACTAATAATAATCATAATAATCATAATCATAATCCTAATGATCATTATTAGAATCATAATGATTTTATTTAGCGTAATAATGCTGATAATAATCATAATAATAATCATTATTAATATAATAACTTTAATAATGTTGATAACAATAATAATCTCAATAATCATAATAATTATATTAACAATCACAATATTATAATAAAAATTACAATAACGTTAATACTACTAATAATAACCATATCTTATTAATCGTAGTAATATTCAAATAATCATAGTAATCATAATAATAATCATACTAACAATCATAATAAATATAATAAAAATCATAATAATCATAATAATAATCATAATAATCATGATAATTATAATAATTATAAAAGTATTCATAATAATCGTAATCATAATCATAAAAAAATAATATTCATTATGTTCTTAATAATTGTAATAAATCTGATAGTTATTGAAATAATAATCATAATCATAATGATAATGATATTAATAATTAATAAGATAAACATAAAAAATATAATAATAATAATTCTAAAAATAATTATCGTAATACACATAATAATAATAAGAATAATCATTAGGTACAAAATAAAACTAATAATAATCATATGATCATAATAATATTTACAATAATGGTAATAATCATGATAATCTTAATAATTATCATAATAAATAAATTGTCTATAATAATCCAAATGAGAATAATAATAGTCATAATAATGTTAAAAATAATCATAATTATTGTCATAAAAATAAAATTACCATAATAATCTTAATAAGAATAGTAATAGTCATAATAATTATAATAAGAAACATAATATTCTTAATAAATATAATAATAATCATTATAATTATAAAAATAATCATAATAAACATAATAATAATTTTAATATCTATAATAATCATAATAATAATCATTATAAACATAATATTTACCATAATAATCATATTAGTAACTATAATAATTTCAATAATCGTAATAATGATAATAAATGCAGGAACCATAATAATCTTAATAATAATCTTAATACCCTTAATAATCATAATAATAACCATAATAAACACAATTATAATATTAACCATTATAATTACAATCATAATCATAATCTTAATTATAAGCATAATAATCATAACAAACATAATAAAAATCATAATAACTATATAAACAATAAAAATAAACATATTGATAATCATATTAACAATAATAATCATAATAATAGTCATGATAACCATAATAATAATCATAATAATCATAATAATCATAATAATATTCATAATAATTATAATAATCATAATAATAATCACAATAATATGCATAATATATGTATTAAACTTAATAATAACCATAATAATCATAATAAGCATAATATTCATAACAATTATCATAATAAATATAATAATCCTAATAATAATCATGATTAACATAATCATCATGACAATAATCATAATAATCATAATAACCATATTCATAATCATAATAATAATAATACTCACAATGATGATAATAACCAAAATGAACAATAATTATCATAAAGGGTATAATAACCATAATAATGCTAATAAGAATAACAATACTCATAATAATTTTAGTAAACATACTAATAATCATGATAATAATAATAATAACAATAATCATGAAAATAATCATAATAATCATAATAATAACCATAATAATATTAATAATCTTATTACAAATCGTAATAATATTCACAATAAACATAATAATAATAAAAGCCATAATAATGTTCATAAAATTATAATAATCATAATTATAATCATAATAATCATAATGGTTATAATGATGATAACAATAATGATAATAATCATATTAAAAATAATAATTATCATAATACATATAATAAAAATAATAATCCTAATAAGAATAATAATAGCCATAATTATTATAATAGTCACAATAATAATCATAACAATCATAGCCATAGTAATAATGATTATAATAAGCATATTAATACAGATATACCAATATAACAATAATATTAATAATAATCATAATAACCATAATAATCATAGTAAATTTCATAATAACCATAAAATTCAGAATAATATTCACATTAATAATCATAATAATCATAATAATAATCGTAATTAACTTAATAATAATCATAATAATCATAATAATGAATATAAAAACCATAATAATCATAATACGGGACTGTCGGATTTAGAAATACCCCGACGAGTCGTGGGAAAGTCATGCGAGTGCCTTTCGAAGTATTGCAACTGTCGAACTTGAAAATATGTCAACTAGTCGAGGGAAAGTTATGCGAGAGCTTGTGGAACCAATGCGACTGACGGAGATAGAAATATTCCGAATGACGAGGGAAAGTTATGCGAGTGCTTCTCGAAACAATGCGATTGTCGAATCTAGAAATATTCCGATTATTCGAGGGAAAGTTATGCGAGTGTTATTGGAATCAATGCGACTGACGCACCTAGAAATATTCCGAACGACGAGGGAGATTCATGACAGTGCCTCTCGAAATAACGCGACTGTCGGAACTGGATATATTCTGACTGGTCGATGGAAGAATATGTGAGTACAGTTCGAACCAATGCTACAGGAGGACATGGAAACATTCCGACTATTTCAAGGATAGTTGTGGGATTTCCTCTCGAATCAATGCAACTGTCGGAATCGAAAAAATTCCAACTATTCGAGGTGATCTTATGCGATTGACTTATAAACCAAGGCGACAATCGTGCTTGGAAATATACCGACTGGTAGAAGGAATGTTATGCGAGTATCTCTCGATCCAATGCGTCTCTCGGACTTGGAAATATTCCGACTAGTCGAGGGAAAAATATGTGAGTACCACTCGAAACAGTGCGAGTGGCGGACATGGAAATATTCTGACCAGTCGAGGTAAATTTATGAGAGTGCTTCTGGAACCAATGCGACTCTCGGATGTATAATAATTCCGACTAGTCGAGATAAATATATGGAAGTGCCTTTCAAATTAATGCGACTGTCGAACTTGCAGATACTCCAACTAGTAAAGGGAAAGTTATGCGAGTGCTTATGTAACAAATGCGACAAATGGATGCAGAAATTTCCGAAAGACGAGGGAAAATCATGAGAATTCCTCTCGAACATATGCGACTGTCGGACTTGGAAGTGTTCCATCTAGTCGAGGGAAAGATATGCCAGTCTCTAAACAATGCGACTGGCGTATATCGAAATATTACGACAAGTCCAGGGAAAGTAGTGGGAGTTCCTCTTGAAACAATGCGGTCTTCAGACTCGGAAAAATTCCACCTAGTCGAGGGAAAGTCATGCGAGTGTATCTCAAACCAATGCGACTTTCGGACTAATAAATAATTCGACTAGCCGTGGGAAAGTTTTGCAAGTATCTCTCAAACCAATGCGAATGTCGGACCTAGGAATATTCCTCAATATGTCAAACGAAAGTTAAGCGAGGACTTGTGAAACTATATAACACTGTCCCATTCGTAAATATTCAAACTAGTCGAGGTAAAGTTTTGCGAGTGCATCTGGAACCATTGCGATTGACAGAAATAGAAATATTCCGATAGACGAGGGAAAATTATGAGAGTGTCTCTCGAACCAATGTGCTGACTTAAATATAAACCGAATAGTCAAGAGAATATTTTGCGAATGACTTGTGAATCAATGCGATTGTCGGACTTGGAAATATTCCGATTTGTCGAGGGAAAGTTATGAGTATTCGTCTTGAACTAACATGATTATCGGACTAGGAAATTTTCGACAAGTTGAAGGAAAGTTAAGCGACTGATTGGTAAACGAATGCGACTGTCGTACTTGTAAGTATACCTTCTAGTCGATGGAAAGTTATACGTTTACCTCTCGAACCAATTCGACTTTTGGTGTTGGAAATATTCCGACATATTCGAGGGAAAGTAATGCGTGTGACTTGTGAATGAATGCGATTGAAGTTCTTGGAAATATTCCAAGTAGTCGAGGAAAAGCTATGCGATTGCCTCTGGAAACGATGCGACTGTCAGACTTAGAAATTTTTTGAAGAAGTTATGGGAGTGTCTCGCGAAATAATGCGACTGTCAGAATTAGAAGTTTTCCGACTGGTTAAGGGAAAGTTATGGGTGTTCCTCTCAAAACAATGCGACAGGCGGACATGAAAATATTCCTACAAGTCCTGGGAAAGTTATTGGAGTTTCTCTCGAATTAATGCGACTAGGGGACTCATAAATTTATGCGACCTCCTCAAGAAACAATGTGAATGTCGAACCTAAAAATATTCCGAAAAGACTTGGAAAAGTTATGCGAGAGCCTCTCAAACAGATGGGACTATCGACTATGAAATATTCCTACTAGTCAAGCAAAAGTTATGCGATTGACTTGTGAATCAATGCGGCTATCACACTTGGAAATGTTCCGACTGATCGAGCGAATTATATGAGAATGCCTCCCGAACCAATGCGACTGTCGCACTTGGAAGTATTACGACTAGTAGAGGGAAAGTTTGGTGAGTGCCTCTCAAACCAATGAGAATGTTTTACATGGAAATATTCTGCCTAATCGAGGGTAATTTATGCGAGTGTCACTCGAACCAATGCGACTGTCGGATTTGGAACATTCCGACTAATCATGGGATAGTTATCCTAGTGCTCCCGTTTTAATTCTACTCTCTGACTTGGAAATGTTTGGAGAAGTCATTATAAATTAATAAGAGTGCTTCTCGTACCGATGCGACTGTCGGAAAAAGTAATATTCCTCTTAGTCGACGGAAAGTTATGCGTTTGAATACTGAACAATGGCGACTATCGGACATGGTAATATTCTGACTAGTCGAGAGAAAGTTGTATAAGTGCCTCAACAAGCAATGCGACTGTCGATCTTGAAGATATTTCGACTAGTCGAGTTAAATTTATACGAATGAATCTCAAAACAATGCCACTGTCGAACCTAGAAATATTCCGACTATTCGAGGGAAAGTTATGCGAATGCATCTCGAACCAATGTTGCTGTCAGGCGTAAAAATATTCCGACGAGACTTGGGAAAATTATTCAAAGCCTATCAAAGCTATGCGACTGACGGACCACGAAATATTCAAACTAGTCATGACCAGTAATGAGAATTCCTCTATAACAAATGCGAAAATCGGACTTGGAAATATTCCGACTATTCGTGAGAATGTTATGTGAGTGACTTGTGAACCAATGCATCTATCGTACTTGGTAACATTCCGACTAGTTGAGGGAAAGTTACGCGAGTGCCTATCCAACCAATGCGCCTGTCTGTCTTGGAATTGTTCCGACTAGTCGAGAGAAAGTTATACGTGTGCATCTCTAACCAGTGCGTCTTTCGGACCTAGAAATATTATCACTAGTCGAGTGAAAGTTGATCGAATGGCTCACGAACCAATGCGACAATCTGATTTGGAAACATTCTGACTTGTCGAGGGAAAGTTATGCGAGTCCCTCTCGAACCAACGTGACTTTCGGACTTGGAAATGTCTGAATAGCTGAGGGAAAGATATGCGCGTTCCTCTCAAAACAAAGCTACTGTGAGTCCTAAAAATATGTTGACTAATGGAGAAAAAGTTATGTGAGCGACATGTGAACTAATGCGACTATCGGACTTGGTAATATTCCGATCAGTCCAGCAAAATTTGTGTGAGTATCATTCGATCCAATGCGACTGTCGTACTTGGAGGTTTCCGACAAGTCGAGGGAAAGTTATGCGAGTGCATGACGACCCAATGCGTCTATTTCGCTTTGATATATTCCAACTAGTCGAGGGAAAGTTATGCGAGTGCATCTCAAACCAATGCGTCAGTCGCTCTTCGAAGTATGGCGACTTGAAGAGAGAAACTTACACGAGTGCATATCTAACCAGTGCGTCTTCCGGGTTAAGTAATATTCCGTAAAGACGTGGGGATGTTCTACATGTACCTCAAACAACATTGCATCTTTTGTACCTGAATTTATTCCGACATATCAAGGGAATGTTGTGCGAGTGCCTCTCTAACCAATGCGACAGTCGGAACTGTAAATGCGGCTGTCGGACATGGAAATACTCCGATTATTCTAAGGTAAGTTATACGAGTCCTTCTCGTTCCAATGCGGCTCTCAGAAATGGAAATATCCTAACTAGTGAAGGGAATGCCATGCGAGTACAACTTGAAACTATTCGGCCTTCGGACATAGAACTATTCTGACTAGTCGAGTGAAAGTTACGCGAGGGCCAGTCGAAACAACGCGACTGTCGGACTTGGTAATATTCCGAATAGTCGAGATAAAGACGTGCGAGTGCCTCTCTAACCAATGCGCTCGACGTAATTGGAAATAATTCAGTTAGTCCTGGGTAATTTATGCGAATGCCTCTCGAACCGATACGACTGTCTGATCTGGAAATTTCCCGAGTATTCGAACGAAAGTTATGCGAGAAACGTGTAAACTATTGCGGCTGTCAGACTTGCAAATAACCCAACGAGTGGAGGTAATGTTATCCGAGTACCTTTCTAACCAAATCGGCTGTCTAACTTGGAAATATTTCTACCAATCGAGGAAAAGTTATGCGAGCGGTTCTAGAACCAATGCGACTGGCGTTCTTGAAAATATACCGACTTCTCGAGGGAAATTTATGCGAGTGATTCTTGGACTAATAAGACTGTCGGACATGGAAATATTTCTACTATTCTAGGGAAAGTTATGCGAGTGCCTCTCGAACCAAAGCGGCTGTCAGAATTGGAAATATTCCAAATAGTCGAGGAAATGTTATGCGAGTGGCATGAGAACCTATGCGACTGTCGGACTTGAAAATAGTCTGTACATACAAAAGGACCTTATACCCGTTCTTTTCAAACTAATGCAACTTTGGGATATAGAAATATTCCAAGTATTCGAGGGATAGTTATGAGAGTTAATTAGGATCCAATGAGACTATTAGACGCGGTAATACTCCATCTAGGTGAGGGAAAGTTACGCGAGTGCATCTCGATCCAATGCGACTATCGTACATTGAAATATCCCGACTAATCTAGGTTATGTTATGCGAGTAACATATGACCCAATGCAACTGTCAAACTTGGAAACATTCCGACCTAGTCGATGGAAAGTTATGCATGTGACTCTCGGAACAATGCAACTGGCGGACTTGGAAATATTACGACTACACGAGGGAAATATGTGCAAGTGATTCTGGAACTAATGCAACTGTCGGGCTTAGAAATATTCCGAACTGTTGAGAATTAGTTATAAGAATGTCTTTTGAACCAATGCGACTGTCTTGTTTGGGAATTTTCTGACTAATTATTGGAAAGATATTCAAATTTTTCTCGTACCAATGTGGTTGTCGGACTTGGAAACGTTCCGACTAGTTGAGGAAAACTTACTCGAGTGATTATCGAATCAACGTGACTGTCGCAGTTGGACATATAACGACAAATCTATCGAATTTTGTGCGAAGGTCTTTCGAACCAATGCGTCTGTAGAACTTGGAAATATTCCGACTAGACGTGGTAAATTAATACGAGAGTCTCTGGAACCAAAGCTGCTGTCGTGCTTGGAAATATACCGCTTAGTCGAGGTGACTTGTGAACCAAAGTGGTTGTCGAACATGGAAATATTCCGACTATACGAGGGAACGATATGCGAGTGCTACAGGTAACTGAAAGACTGTCGGACTTGGAATTATTCCGTCTAGTCGAGGAAATATGCGAATGACTTGTGAGCCAATGCGAATGTCAGGCTTGGACATATTAAGGCTAGACGAGCGAAAATTATACGACTGTCTCACAAACTAAAGCGACTGTCGGACTTGGAAAATTCCGACTAGTGGAGGGAAAGTTATGCAAGTGCTACTCGTACCAATGCAGACATAGACATTTTCTGACTAGTCGAATGAAAATTATGCGTGCGACCACCGATCTATTGAGACTGTCGGACTTGGAAATATTCCGTATAATCTAGCGATAGGTAAGCAAGTGTCTCTCAGACCAATGCGACTGTAAATTTTAGAAATATTCCCACTAGTCCAGGGAAGGTTATGCGAGAGAATCTCGAGATAACGCGACCGTAGGGCATAGAAAATTTTCGATCAGTCGAGGAAAAGTTATACAACTGACTTGTATACTAATGTGACTTTTATGCAACTGACTTGTATACTAATGTGATAATTCCGACTGAACGAGAGAAACATATGAGTTCTTCTCGATCTAATTCGACTCTCGAACATAGAAGTATTCCAATTAGATGAAGGAAAGTTATGAGAGTGCTTCTCGAACTTACACAACTGTTGGACTTATCAAAATTCCGACTAATCGAAGGAAAATTATTCGAGTGCCTTTTTAACTATGGCACTGTCAGGTCTACAAATATTCCGTCTAATCCAGGGAAAGTTATGCGTTTGCCTCTCGAACCAATGCGACTGTCGAACCTAGATATATTCCAACTATACGAGGGAAAGTTATGCAAGTTTCTTGTGAACCTATGAAACTGTCGAATCTAGAAATATACCGTAAAGGCGAGGGAAAGTTTCTCAAATCCTTCTTGAACATATGCGACTGTCGAACTAGAAATATTCCGACTAGACCAGGAAAAATTATGTTTTAGAAATATTTCGACGGAAAGTTTTGCGGATCTCTCTCGAACATATACGACTGTCGATCAACAAACATTTTACCTAGTCGAGGGAAAATTATGCGAGTGCCTTTCTAAACAATGCGACTATTGATCTTGGCAATATTCCGTATAATCGAGGGAAGATCATGCGAGTGACTTAATACCCAATGCGACTGTCTTACTTGGAAATATTCCGTTTTGTCCAGGGAATGTTATGCGAATACTTTGCCTGTACTGTCCTGGTACTATCGGATGTAGAAATATTCTTACTAGACGTGGAAAAGTTATACGAGTGACTTGTGAACCAATGCAACTGTCGGAAAGAGAAATATTCCAACTAGTAGAGGAAAAGTTATGAAAGTACCACCAGATCCAATGCGACTGTCGTACTTAGGACTAATCCGTCTAGTCAAGTGTTGGTTATGCGAGGAAATCGTGAATTAATGCGACTGTCAGCCCTGGAAATATTACGGAGCGTCAAGGGAAAGTTATGAGAGTGAACCAAGAAACAATGGGACTGTTAGACTTAAAAATGTTCGGACTAGTCGATGTAAAGTTATACGAGTGCCTCTCTAATAAATGCGACTGTCGGACCAACAAACATTCTTACTAGACCAGGAAAACTTATGAGATATCCTTTCGAACCAATGCGACTGTGGAACATAGAAATATTCCTACTAGTCGAGGGAAGGTTATGCGGGTGGCTATCGAACCAATGCCAATGTCAGCGTTAGCAATACTTCGTCTAGTCGATGGAAAGATCTTGCGAGTGACTTGTGCACCAATGCGACTGTAGGACTTAGCAATATTCCAAACAGTCGAGGGAATGTTATGCAAGAACGTCTCTTAGTAATGTTTCTGTCAAACCAAGAATTTCTTCGATAAGTCGAGGTAAAGTTATGCGAGTGCCTCTCGAAAAAATGCAACGGTCAGACGTAACAATATAACGTCTAGTCAAGAGAAAGTTATGCGAGTGATTTGTAATCAATACGACTGTTGGACATGGAAATATACCGACTAAACAAGGGAAAGTTATTAGAGTCCCTCCAGAACCAATGAAAGTTTCATGCTTGGAAATATTCCTACTAGTCGGGGTAATGTTATTAGAGTGTCTCTCGAACTAATGCGATTATCAGACTTAGCAATATTCCGTCTAGTCATAGGTAGGTTATACGAATTACTTTTAATCCAATTCATCTGTTGTACTCGGAAATATTCCGACTAGTCGGAGTAAAGTTATGTGATTGACTTGTAAACCAATGAGACTGCCGTCATTTGCAAATATTCCGTCTAGTCTATGAAAAGTTATGCGAGTGCCTCTCTAAATAATGTGACTGTCGAACTTATAAAAATTCCGACTAGACGATGAAAATTTATCAGAGTGCCTCTAGAACCAATGCGACTATCGGACTTGAAAATATTCCGTCTAGACGTGAGAAAATTATGCGTGTGACTTGTGACCCAATGAAACTGTCTTACTTAGAAATATTCCGACTAATCGAGAGAAGGTTGATCGAGTGACTCAAGAACCAGTGCCACTGACTGTCCTAGAATTGTTCCAAAAAGACGAGGGAAAGTTATATTTCCTTTTCAGCCACTGCGACTATCGGACATTTAAATTCTCCCACTTGACGAGGAAAATTTATGAGAGTTCTTTTCTAACCAATACGGACCAATACGGACATGTCGGACCTAAAAGTATTCCGAATAGCCTAGAGAATGTAATGATATTGCCTCAAGAGCCAATGTGACTGTCGAACTTGGAAATATTCTTGCTAGTCGAGAGAAATTTGTGCGAATGAATTGTAAACCAATGCGACTGTCAAAATTGGAAAAATTCTGACTAGTCGTGGAACAGTTATATGTGTGCCACTCTAACCAATGTTACTGTCGGGACTAGAAATATTACGATTAGTTGAGGAAAATTTATGAGAGAGCATCACGGACCAATGCGACTATCGGGTTTGGAAATATTCCGTCTAGAAATGGGAAATTTATGCGTATGAATTATGAGCCAATGCAACTGTCTTACTTGGAAAGTTATGCGAGTGCCTCTCTAACCACTGTGATTATGGAACCTACATATATTTTAACTAGGCAACGGATAGTAAAGCGAGTGCCTCTCTAACCAATGTGACTGTCAGACCTAGAAATATTCCGACTAGAATTGGGAAAGTTATGAGAGTGCCTCTAGATCCAATGTGACTGTCGGACCTAGAAATTTCCGACTAGCCGAGAGAATTTTATGCGAGTGCTTCAAGAAACAGTGCGCCTGACTGTCCTATAATTGTTCCGAAAAGACGAGGGAAAGTTATTATATTTCCATTCCAACCAATTCGACCGTCGGAGCATTAACTATTCCCATTTAGCGTGGCAAATTTATGAGAGTTACTCTCGAACCAGGGAAAATTCCGTCTAATCGACGGAATGCTATGCGAGTGCATCAAGAACCAATGCGACGGTCTGGCATAGAAATATTCCGACAAGACGAAGGAAAATTATGAGAGTGCCATTCTAACCAATGCGACTATCGGAATTGGAAATATTCCGAATAGTCCAGGTTTTGCCGGAGCCACTCGGAACAATGCGACTATCTGTGATAGATATGTTCCGACTAATCGTGGGAAAGTTATGATAGTGCCTCTTGCACCAATGCGACTGCTGCAATTGGAAGTATTCCGACTATTCGAGGGATAGTTGTGCAATTGTTTCTCGAGCAAATGTGACTGCTGGGCTCGTAACTTTCCGAATAGTCGTGGGAAAGTTGTGTGAGTGCCATTCTAACCAATGCAACTGACGGAATTGGAAATGTTCCGCCTAGTTAAGGGAAAGTTATGCGAGTGCCTCTCGAACCAATGCGAAAGTCGAACTTGGAAATATTCCGATTAGTCGAGTGAATGTTGTGCGATTGTCTCTCGAACAAATACGATTATCGTACTTAAAAACATTACGACCAGTCGTGGGAAATATATACGAGGATCTATCGAACCTGTGCGAATTTCGGACGTGGAAATTATCCTACTATTAGTGGGAGAGTTATGCGAGTAAATTGTGATCTAATGGGACTATCGGATTTTGTAATATTCCGTCTACTTGACGGAAAATTACGCGAATGAATCCTGTACCAATGCCACTGTTGCACTTGAAAATATTCTGCCTAGTCCAGGGAAATTTATACGAATGAATCTCGAAACAATGCGACTGTTGGATCTAGAAATATACTGACTAGTCGAGGGAGAGTTATGCGAGTACATCTCTAATCAGTGCGTCATTAGGACCTAGTAATGTAATCACTAGTTGTGGAAATTTGGGCGAGTGGCTCACGAATCAATGCGACTATCTGACTTGGAAATTTACTGCATAGTCGAGGGAAACTTATGCGAGTGGCTCTCAAACCGTTGCGACTAGTGGATTTGGAACTTACGAACTAATCGAGGGGAAGTTATCCGAGTGACCCTCGCATCAATGGGATTGTCGGACTAAGATATATTCCTTCTCGTCGGGGGAAAGTTACGAGAATGTCTCTCGAACCAATGCGACTGTCGAATTTAGAATTATTCTGACTGGTCGAGAGAAAGTTATGAGATTGTCAAATGAACCAATGCAACTGTCGTACTTGAATATATTCCGACTAGTATAGGGGTAGTTATACGAGTGCCTCACGAAACAATGCAACTGTCGGACCTAGGAAAATTACATCTAGTCGAGAGAAAGTTAGGAGAGTTCATCTCGAACCACTGAGAATTTCGGACTTTTCATTGTTCCGACTACTCGTTGGAAAGATATACAAGTACCTCTCGAACCTATGCAACTATCTGACTTGGAAATATACCGACTAGTCGAGTGAGAAAGACGTGAGTGCTACACGAACCAATGCGACTGTCGAATTTAGAAATATTCCGACTGGCCCAGAGAAAATTATGTGAGTGATTTTTGATCCAAAGCGACTGGCGGACATTGAAATATTCGAACTTGTCGAGAGTACGTTATGCGATTGGCTCTCGAACCAATGCGGCTGTCAGACTTGGAAATAACACGACTAATCGAGGGAACATTGTGCGACTGCCTCTGGATGCAAAGCAGATGTCGGAATTGGAAAGATTCCGACTAGTCGAGGGAAATTTCTGCGAGTTATTCGAGATCGAGTGCTATGGACGGACTTGAAAATCTCCCGATTAGTTGAAGGAAAATTATCCGTGTAACCAATGAGACTTTTGTACTAGGAAACATTCCGACTAGCAGTGTGAAATTTATGCGAGTGCCATTCGAACCAAAGCGTCTGTCGTACTAAGAAATATAGGGACTAGTCAAGCGAAAGGTACGTAAGTAACTTGTGAACCAATGCGACTGTCGTGCTTGGAAATATTCCGACTAGTAGAGGGAAAGTCATGCGAATGCCTCTCAAATCAATGCGGTTGTAGAACTTTGGAATATTTCGACTAGGCGAGGGATCGTTATGCGAGTGTCACTCCAACCAATGCTGCTGTCGGACTAGAAAATATTCCGTCTTGTTGGGCGAAGTTATGCGAATGCCTCTCGAGCCAATGCGGCTCTCGGACTTCGAAATATTCCTACTAGTCGACGGAAAGTTATGTAAGTATCTCTCAAAATGATGCGGCTGTCTGACGTGGAAATATTCAGCCTAGTCGAAGGAAAGATATGCGAATGACTCTGGAGACAATAAGACGGTTGGACTTGGAACTATCCCGACTAGTCTAGTAAAACTTATGCGAGTGTCTCTCGTATCAATGCGGCTATCTGACTTGGAAATATTAGGAATAGTCTAGAAAAAGTTTTACGAGTGCTTCTCGAAACAAAGCGACTGTCGGACATAGAAATATACCGAATAGTCGACGAAAAATTATTCGAGTGCCTTGCAAGCCAATTCGAATATCGGACTTGGGAATATTCCGACTAGTCATTGGAAGTTATCTGAGTTCCTCTCAAACAAATACGTCTGCTGGACTTGGAAATATTCCGACGAAAGGAGGGAAAGTTATGCAACCGACTTATGAACTAATGCGACTTTGGGACATGGTAGCATTCTGGCTTGTCAAGGGAAAGTTATGCGAATGCCACTTGTACCAATGCTATTGTAGTAATTGGTATCATTCCGACTATTCGAAACAAATTTTTACGAGTACCTCTCGAATCATTTCAACTGTCCGACTATATTATATGTCCTTTCTCTTCTCCTTCATGCTCTTCTACCTAAAGTACTTTAACTAAAGTGCCTTGACTATATGATCATTCTTTAGTTCCTATGGATTTTACTCACAATAATTTTGCCAGAGCACTTGATTGCAAGATCATTATTTCCCTTCAATTTAAGTCCTTTTACTCAAGGTAATTCTACTAATGTACATGATTATATGATCTGTTGCTTCCAAGTTATCTTACCCAAAGTACTTTACGTAAGAACTGATATTATATTCTCTCTTTTCCTCCTGAGTCCCTCTACGTAAAGTACTTTTATGAAAAAATATTGATCTTATTTCATTTTTCTCCTCTCTAAGCACTCTTACTAAAAGAGCCCATTGTTTGAGTATCATGATTACATATTCTTTCTCTACTCCCCTAAGTACTTAACTTAATTTGTCTTAATAGAGCACCCAGACTAGATGTTCTCTGACCGCTCTTTTAAGCCCCTTCACTTAAAGCATTTCACTAATAGTACCTCAACAGTTGTCCGATCAACACACCGCCACTCCACCATTAATGGAAGTATAAGTGAGAGGTACTACATTCCTTCACAAATTATTATTATTATTACTTTTTTTAAAGCGTTTTCTTTCAGCTTAAAAGTTTTCCTTCGACTTCTTCTTTTCTAATATTTAATTAAGAAGTCGCCCCTTTAAATTCCTTGATAGTTGCCCGTGGGGAAAAATATTCCGGAAGTGAACTAGCGTCACGTTCGTATCTCTTGGTGGAGGCATTCCCAAAGGCGGTTGGCGGGGTGAGGAGTAGTTCACGCATAGCGTCGCTGAATGCAACTAGTGCGACCCCGAATGTTACGAATGGATGCACTTCCAGCGTAGGGCTGCGTAAGAACGCAGCAACACGCCGGGCTAGTGCGTGTTCGTCGTCCAAGGCCGCTCAACGAGCGACATTCCGCTGCTTTACTACCCCCGCATAACCAGGGCTACATCAGGTGGCAAACAGTCTTCGAGAGGCTATAGTAGTTTCGGGAAGGTGCGATAGGAGTTTGTTGAGGCCATCTTCTTAGGCCGTGCAAACAAATGCCGCTGACGCTAAATCGGCTGGGATTAGTTTAGGGGAAAACAGTACCAGAACAGCCGCGATAAGTCCTTCCAGTACGAATAATGGACTCGTCGAACAGATCCCAGGATGCGGATAGATAATCACGCGACCGCGAACTCGATCCTACGTCCGCATGCTTCCCGCGCATAACTCCCTGGAAGCGGAACTTACGCCCCCAGTCCCTACAAATAGCAACAACCCCCGCGACAACAGCGCCAAATGAACGCATGAACAAGTCCCCGTAGCTCCGATAATAGAGCAAGACGCCGAGCAGGACAGCGAGGATATATCCCGGGAACTTCCGTAAACAACCCTAGAAATAGGCTACGCTCCATTGGCAATTCTTGAAGCGGACGACACACCTGAAACCACAGATGCCATAAGCGTGGATCTTCAACTCGAGGCATTGCGGGTCACTTGCAGAATCCTGCGCATCCACCCGCGGTAACGAAATGAAATCGGCTAAGGCACCACCTCACGTAAATCGTGCGTTCTCAAAAATTCATTTATTGCAGCTAAATATCAGACGTTTTAAATCGGTAACGGGCGAAGTACGCGAACTGATTTGCCAAAAGCTCTTGGAATGCAACTTCTACAGGAGACGTACGTCAAAAAGCAAGGGACAGGATACGAGATAATAGGATTAGGCAACAGGACAAGAAATGTTGCTATTTGCGATGAGAGATCTTGGTCTGCGGTCGTGGCGACCGATCCAAACATCACATTGCTATTTATCTCGCAGCTCAGGAATGTGAACTGCGTCTGTGCAGAATTGCAAGGACCCGGCTCCTCCTTCTACGTCGTCTCGCACTACTTTCAGTACAGCGACATAATAGAAGAGCACCTTAGGAACTTGGAATCAGTTAATCGTGCCCAAAGGAGGGAGAGAAAAATAGTATCACTTGACACTAACGCGCAATCTCTTTTCTGGGGCCCTCAGGGCACAGACGAAAGAGGTCTAAAATTTATTGACGACATAAAGCAGCCATCTACATTCTGGACCACGAAAGGCTCTTCATATATCGACGTAAACCTCTCGTTGCACAGCATGAGCCGACTAATTGTCCAAAGGAATGTAAGAATAGACTGGACGTCCAGTGACCATAATTCAATAGACATCGCGATACATCCCATCGAATTTGGTCTTGGGGGTGGAGCTCGAGTCGACGGGAACAGGAGGCTCAATATCAGGAGACCCAATTGGGACCTGTTCGCTTGCTCTCACTCACCGCGGCAATGCTAGATGGAAGCAGTTCAGGATTGGCTAGATGTGTATAGTTATGGGAGTGCCTCTCTAACCATTGCTATGGTCGTACCCAAGAATATTGCATCTAGTCGAAGGAAAGTTATGCGAGTGACAAGTGATCCAAAATGACTATAGGTTTTGGAAATATTTTAAATAGACCAGATAAAATTGTGTGTGTGCCACTCGAAACAATGGGACTCTCGGACATAGACATATTCCGACTAGTCGAGGGAAAGTTATGCGAATGACTTGTGATCCAGTGCGTCTATTGGTCTTGGAAATTTTCCAAATAGGCGAGAAAAATTTGTAAAGTTGCCACTCGAACCAATGCGACTGTCGGACTTAGCAATATTCATTTTAGTCGAGGAAATGTTATGCGAGTGTTTCTCGGAACAATGCGACCCCTGGACCTAGAAATATTGTGACTGGACGAGGGAAAGTTATACGTGTGACATGTCAGCCAAAGCGACAGTGGGAATTGGAAATATTCCGATTAGTCTAGGGAAAGTTATGCGAGTAACCAGTGACCCTACGCGAAAATCGGACTTAAAATTTTGCCGACTAGTCGAGGAAAAGTTATGCGAATGACTTTCAATCCATTGCATCGTTTGTACTTGGAAATTACGGACTAGGCGAGTGAACATATGCAAGTGCCACTCGAACCAATGCGGCTGTCAGACGGGGGAATATTATGTCTAGTGCCATTAAAAACAATGCGAATGTCGGCCTTGGAAATATTCCGACTAGTCGAGAAAGAAGTCTGCGGATGACTTGTGAGCCAATGCGACTGTCGCACTTGCTAATATTACGACGAGTAGAGAAAATGTAGGGTGCAAGATATTCGAGTGCCACTCGAAACAATGCGGTTATCGATCTTGGTAGACCTCCGACTAGTTGAAGAAAAGTTATGCGAGCGATTTCTGAACCATTACGACATTCAGTATTGGAAATTTTTTGAATAGTTGGTAGAAAGTTGTACGAATTCCTCCGAAAACAATGCGGCTGTCGGATTGAAAAAATTTCAATTAGTCGAGGAATAATTACGCGAGTAATTTATGAACCAATACGACGATCGGACTTGGAAATATCCCGACAATTCGAGGGAAACTTATCCGAGTGTCTCTCGAACCAATGCGTCTGTCAGGCTTGGAAATATTCCAATTAGTCGGAATAAAGTTATGCGAGAGCCACTCGAATCAATGCGATAATCTTTCATAGATATGTTCCGACTATTCGTGGAAAAGTCATGAGAGTGTCTCTCGCAGCATACGAATGTCATAATTGAAAGTACTTCATTTATTCAAGGGAAAGATGTGCACGTGTTTCCCTAATAAATGCGATTATCGGGCATGGAACTTTCCAAATAGACGAGAGAAAGTTGTAAGTGTGCCATTCCAACCAACGCAAATGACGTATTTGGAATTATTCCGCGTAGTTAAGGGAAAGATATTCGAGAGCCTCTCGAACCAATATGAAAGTAGGACTTGGAAATATACCGTCTAGTCGAGGGAATGTTATGCAAGTACCTCTCGATACAAAGAGACCGTCGGAGTTCGAATTGTTCCGACTAGTCGAGGGAATATTATGCGAATAATTAGTGAACCAATGACACTATCAGACTTTGAAATATTCTGAATGTACGTTGGAACGTCATTCGAGTGGCTCTTGAATTAATGCGACAGCCGGACTTGGAAGTATACCGTCTAGTCGAGGGAATTTTATGCGAGTGAATCTCGAACAAATACGACTGTCTTACTTGGAAAGTATTCGAGAGACTGTTATGCGAGTGCCTCTCGAACCAATATGACTGTCGGACTAGGATATAATCCGACTAGTGAAGAGCAAGCTATGCGAGTGATTTGTGAATCAATGCAACTGTAGTCCTTGGAAATATTCCGATTACATGAGTAATAGTTATGCTAGTGCCTCTTGAACCAATACGGCGGCCGGTCTTGAAAATATGTCAAATGTTCCGGGAATGTTATGCGATTGCTTCTCGGACCATATCGACTGTCGGACTTGGGAATTTTTAACAGTTGCGGGAAAGTTACGGGAATGTCTCTCCTACCAATGCGACTGTCGGACTTGAAAATATTCCGACTATTCGAGGAATATTATGCGATTCCCAATCGGAACAATGCGACTGTCAAATTTGGAAAAATTCGGACTAGCCGAGAATAAGTTGTGCGATTGATTTTTGAGGCAATGTGAATTTCGTGCTAGGAAATATTCCGAATAGTCGAGGGAAAGTCATGCGAGTGCCTCTCGAAACAAAGCGGCTTCGGACTTGGAAATATTCCGACTAGTCGAGGGAAAAATATGCGAGTGACTTGTGAATCAATGCAATTGTCGGGCTTAGAAATATTCTGGGTAGTCGAGGGAAAGTTATGCGAGTGCTCTTGATCCAGTTCGACTGCCAGATTTGGAAATATTATGAACAGTCGATAGAACATAAGGCGAGTGAACACGAACAAATACGACAGTCAGGCTTGGATATATCCCGACTAGTAAAGAAAAAACTATGCGAGTGACTTGTGATTCAATGCTTCTGTCGGGCTGAAAATATACCGACTGGTCGATTGATAGTTTTGCGAGTGCCTCCCGAACCATTGCTACTTCCGGACTTGGAAATATTCCGACTGGTCGAGTGAAAGTTATGCGAGTACCTCTTGATCCAATGCGGTTGCCTGACTTGGATATATTCCAACTGGTCCGGGGAAGATTACGCGAGTGATGCTGGAACTAAAGCATCTGTCGGGATTGGAAATATTCCGTCTAATCGAAGGAAAATTATTCGAGTTACTTGAATACCAATACGATTGTCGGGCTTGGAAATATTCCGACTATTCGAGGGACAGTTATGTGAGTGCCTATGGAACAAATCCTGCTGTCGAACTTAGACCTATTCCGTCCAGTAGAGAGATACTTACGCATGTAACTCTCAAACCAATGCGGCTGTCGGACTTACAAATATTCCGTCTAATCAAGTGAACTTTATACAAATGACTCAGGAACCAATGCGGCAGTCCGACTTGTATATACTCCGACATTCCATCCCAAATTGTAGAACTTTTCAACGGATTACTCCAATGGGGTATCTTCCCGTCTATTTGAAAAAGCGCTCCTTAAGAGCCCTCCTGATATCGACAACAAAGAAATGTAAGAACCCGAGCCCTATAGTTTGAAATGCCTTCTCTGCGTCGTCGGGACGGTAATGGAAAGGCTGCTGATGCAGCGCCTCACCAAAACCTCCCTCGGGCCGGGAAAAATATCGGACAAACCGGTTGGGTCTATCCAGGGTCGTTCCACAGAAGACGCAATCGTAGAGATAAGTCGTATCGTTTCTGCCTCCTCACGGAGATATGTCGTCGCGTTGTTAATGGACTTCTCAGGAGCATTCAACAACGTTTGGTGGTCCCTAATTCTCAAGGCACTCCATGATCGGGACTGTCCGTGGAACGCCTTTAAAATGATGACAAGCTACTTCGCGGATGGTAAGGTTGAAATCCCTCAGAGAGAATATGAGGGTTCAAAGCAGGCCTCAAGAGAATGCCCATAAAGTTCGGTCCTCGGCCCGTTGTAATCGAAACTTATGTTCGACCAGCACCTTAGGACCCAGGAGGAATCCTCGGAAGTCAACGTGATCGCGTACGCGGACGACCTACTCGTCAACGTGGATGGAGACTCAAGGAAAGAACTCGAAGAGAAAGTAAATCGCGTGGTTAACAGCATCACCGGATGGTGCACGTCGGCGAAATTGACAATATCTGAGCGTAAGACGGAAGCAATTGTCCTTAAGAACGATTGGGTTAAATGGAAACCAAACGGCCGAAGTGGAGGAAAAGATCAAGATAAAAAGCGGAAAATGGCGAAAAAAACCGACCTAGCGAGCAGGCCTCCGACCATAAAGATAGGGAACAATAATATTAAATTTAGGAATTCCGTTAGATACCTCAGGGAATATTTCGATAAAGGGCTGGGGGTTACAACACACTAACATTACCTCAACGACAAGTTCGGCCCATTGTTTACAATGCTAGGTAGGTTAGCAGCTAGAGAATTGGGACTTCACCACTGCGCCCTCCGACGATCTATCGAGGCGTGCTTACGCCTACGATCACATACACGGCATCAGGATTGTCTGATCTCTTCACGGAAGGTAATCTCAGAAAGCTAAGCGCGACCCATCGATCGGCCCACATCTCAGTCACATCCGCGTATCGCACAACTGCAACGGAATCCCTCTGCGTTATAGCAACGGAGTCCACGATAGATCTACAGTTATTCAAACGGAGGGGACAATTCAATATTAGGAAAAATATGTGCTCCGAAACAGCTACGCTAAAATCGGAAGGCACGAATATTAAACGCGTGATAGCAAGACATGTCGATGAGGAAATCTCTAGGGTTTTGCAGTCTAGGTGGGAGAGCACCTCCAAAGGAAGGAGAACATACGCGTTACTCCCGAACATAAAGAACAGGATGGGTGCCCGTATCGTTTCTCCTAACAATTTCACAAATCAGTTTCTTGCAGGACATGAAGCCTTCAAAGCCATGCTGACGTCGCTGGACATCATCATGGAAAATCCATGCAAGTGTGGCGAGGAGGACTCGATTTCGCATCACATCATCGACTGTCCGGTTTTTAATCCACGGAGATAGGCTCTGGAAGAAATTTTCTGTGAAAGGAGTGGGCCGGAAACAGCGAGACATCTTATCTCCACGGCCGAGGTCTTCTCCCTCTTCGCGGAGTTTTGCACAGAATCCCTCATCATAAAGGGTCATTAGTTCATAAATCCTGTTCAGTCGGGATTGTCGGAGATCTGGTAATGAGAGTGGGTGCCTGCAATCTTCTCAGGATAGTCCACACTCGAATGGGATAGGGTCGATGTACGTACGCATCTTCCTATTTATCATTTTTATCATTTTTTTCCTCCATCGCCGAACTCTCGCTAATAAACATTCTATCCTTCCGTTTCTATCTTATCCTATGTTACGAGTGCCAAGGCTCGTGGCACAGAGAGTGGGCCTCCCCGTCGTTCCAGTGGGCACGGCCGGCATGACCGTGGATATGCAATATTGCGAGGATGTTTATCGTGGTTAAACCGCTCACCCTGCCCAGCCGGGAAGAATTTCGGGTTTTTCCGAGTTCGGTCACTTGGCCGTGGTGATTGCAGCTTATAGACAGCTCCGTAGAGTATTCCTGAATGGACGAGATAGCTTAGTTGCAGATACACCATAAGAGTCCACCTTTGCTATAAACTGTCCGATTTGGAGACATTCCGACTAATCGAGGGAAAATCATGCGAATATATTAAGAAACAATGCGATTGACGGGCTTTAAAATATTCTGACTAGACGAGGAAAAGTTATTCGAGTGTTTCACGAACCAATGCAGCTGTCGGACTTGGAATAATTCCGACTAGTCAAGGGAAATTTATGCAAGTGCCTCTCGAACAATTGCGGCTGTTGAACTTGGAAATATTCCGATATTGCGAAAGAACGTTTTGCAAGCCCTCTCGAATCATTGCGGCTGTCGGACTTGGAAATATTCCGATTAGTCGACAGAAAATTATTCCGATGACTTGTGAACTAATGCGTCTGTCAGATATGGAAATATGCAAACTATACAAGGGAAAATTATGCGAGTTCTTCTCAAACATATACGACTGCCGGTATTAGAAATATTCCGACTAAACGAGAGAATGTCATGCGAGTGCCTCTCGAACCAATACGACAGTTGCACTTGGATATAATCCGACTAGTCGTGGGAAAGTTATGCAAGTTCATCTCGAACCAATGTGTCAGCTGGACCTAGAAATATTCTTACTAATAGTTCGGAAGTTATGAGAAAGCTTATGAGAGAGTTATGAGAGAGAGTTAAGAGAGACCAGAAACAATGCGATTGTCGGACTTATCAATATTCCTTCCAATCGAAGTAAGCTTATGTGAGTGACTTGTGAACCAATGAAACTGTCAGACTTGGGAATATTCTTACAAGTCGAGGGAAATGTATGCGAGTAGCTCTCGAACCAATGCCTCTGTCAGACTTAGAAATATTTCGACTATATGAAGCAAAGTTGTGTGAGTTCCACTCCAACCAATGCGGCTGTCGGATCTAGAAATATTCAGAATTGTCATGGAAAAAGTTATGAGAGTGCACTTCGTAGCAATACGATTGTCCGACATGGAAATATTCCGATTTGTCGAGGGAAATTTATGCAAATGCCTTGTGAACCAACGCGACTGTCAGGCTTAGGACTATTCATTTTAGTTGAGGGAAAGTTATGCGAGTGTATCTCGAACTAATGCGACAGCTAGACCTAGAAATATTCCGAGTAGTAATGAAAAATTTATGGGAGTGCACATAAAACCAATGCGATTGTCGTAATTATCAATATTCCTACTAGTCAAAGAAAGGATATGAAAGTGACCTTTGAACTAATGGGACTGTCGAACTTAGAAATATTCCGACTAGTCACAGGAAAGTTATGCGAGTGACTTGAGATCAAATGGTACTTTGGGACTCGGAAATATACCGCCTAGTCAAGGGAATGTTATGGGAGTTTCTCTCGAACCATTGCGGTGGTCAGTCCAAGAATTATTCCATCTAGTCGAGGGAAACTTACGCGAATGATTTGTGAACCAATGCGACTGTTTTGTTAATATACCGACTAGTCGAGAGAAAAATATGCGAGTGTCGCTCGAACCAATGCGGCTATCGTACCTTGAAATATTCCGACTAGTCGAGGGAATGTTAGGCCAAAGACTTGTGAGTCAATGCGGATTTGGTAATTGGAAATATTCCGCCTAGGCAAGGGAAAGTTATGCGTGTGACGCTGGCACCAATGCGACCGTCGGATTTAGATATATACCGACTATTCATGAGAATGTTATACGTGTGCCTCTCGAACCATTGCGATGGTCGAACGTAGAAATATTCCCTCTAATCGAGTGAAAGTTATGAGAGTGACACGTGAACAAATTCGATTATTGGTCTTGGAAATATTTACTATTAAGTAGACGAAATAATTAAGTAGACGAAGTTATTAATACTATTAAGTAGACGAAAATAATTTGTGTGAGTGCCACTCGAACCTATGCGACTGTCGTACTTAACAATATTCATTTTTGTCGAGGAAAAGTTATGCGAGTGCATCTCGGACCAATGCGACTGCTGGATCTAAAAATATTCCGACTAGTACTGGAAAAGTTATTAGAGTGTACCTTAAACAAACGCGACTGTTGTACTTAACAATATTCCATCTTGTCGACGTAAGGTTATGTGAGTGATTTGTGAACCAATGAGACTGTCGGACTTAGATATATTCCGTCTAGTGGATGGATAGTTATGAGAGTGACTCTCGAAACAATTCTACTGTTGGTCCTAGAAATATTCCAACTAGACGAAAAATAAATACGAGCGACTTGTGTACCAATGCGACTGTCACGTTGGAGATTCTCCTTTCTTCTAATTCCTGTTACTTAAAGTATTTTTACTGAAGTACTTGATCCATCTGTCTTGGTTATGTTCCTTACGCCTTCTTACCATAAGTACCTTTACCAAGTTCGTTGATCAAATGTTCTTCTTCTATTTTTCAAGTCCCTTACTTAAAGTATTAGCAACAAAACAGTTATTACACGTTCCCTCTTTTCCTTCTAAGTCTCTTGACTTAAAGTACTTCTACTAAAGTGCTTTGGTTGTGTTCTCTCCTCCCTGTTTTAAGTACCCTTACCTAAAGCTCTTTTAAAGTACCTAGGTTTTATGCTCTTTCCTCACTAAGTATCCTCCCTTAAAGTATGATACCAAAGTACATCTACTATGATTGATTATATTCCTCCCCTTCCAAGTCCTGTCACTTAAAGTACTTTTCATAAAGAATCTTGATTGTGTGTTTTATCTTTCCTTCCCAAATCCTATCATGTAAAGTATTTCCACCAAAGCACTTAATCATATGTTCCCCCTTTTCCTTCAGAGTCGTCTTAGGTAAAATACTCTTATAAAATCACTTAGATTATATGCCCCCCCTTTACTTTTCCAAGCTGTTCTACATAAAGTAATTTCACTAAAGTACCTTGCTTATAGGCTCTTTCTTTAGTTCCTATGACCTTCTACTCACAGTACTTTCTCCAAAGCACTTGATTGCAAGATCATTCTTTCCCTTCTAAGTCCTATTACTCAAGGTACTTCTACTAATGTACTAGATTATATGTTCTGTAGCTTACAAGTCATTTTACCCAAAGTACTTTACCTAACAACTTCAATCATTTGTATCTTCCTCACTCAATATGCACTTATACTTAAGGTCATACTATAAGAACCTTGATCATATATACTCTCTTTTCCTCCTGAGACTCTTTACTTAAAGTACTTTTATAAAAGAACTTTGATTTTATTTCATTCTTCACCCCACCAAGCCCTCACACTTAAAGTGCTCTTGTTAGAGTACGTTAATTAAATGTACCTCCTCTACTCCCCTAAGTATTCAATTTAAATTGTATTAATGGAGCACCCACACTAGATAGTCTCTACCCACACTTTTAAGCCCTTTCATTTAAAGCATTTCTCTAAAGTACCTCAATCGTTGTCCGATCATCGCACCGCCACTCCACCATTAATGGAAGTATAACTGAGAGGTATTAAATACCTTCACCAATAATTATTATTAATATTTTCTTTTTGTTTTTTTGAAGCTTTTTCTTTCAGCTTCAAAGATTTCTTTCGGCTACATTCTTTCTTATATTTAATTAAGAATTAGCCCCTATAAATTCCATGATAGTTGCCCGTGGAGAAAAATATTCCGGAGGTAAACTAGCCTCCCATTGGAATCTCCGGGTGGTGGCTTCCCCAGGGACGCATATAGTGGTGATGAGTTGCTCGTGCAAAGCGTCGCTGAATGCAGCTAGCGCGACCCCGAAGGTGAAGGCTGGATGCTCTTCCGACGTAGGACAGCGTAGTAACGCAGCAACACGCCGGGCGAGTTGGCGGTCGTTGTCCAAGGCTGTTCATCGATCGACCCCCAGCTGCGTTACTATCCCAGCACTGCTCGGGCCTCATCAGATGGTAGCCAGTCTTTGAGAGGCTATAGTAGTTTTGGGAAGGTGCGATAGGACATTGCTGAGGCCACCTTCTAAGGCCGTGCAAACAAATGTCGCTGACGCTAAATCGGCTGGGATTAGTTTAGGGGAAAACAGTACCAGAACAGCCGCGATAAGTCCATCCAGTACGAATAATAGACTCGTCGAACAGATCCCAGGGTGCGGATAGATAATCACGCGACCGCGAACTCGATCCTACGTCCGCATGCATTCCGCGCATAACTCCCTGGAAGCGGAACTTACGCCCCCAGTCCCTACAAATAGCAACAACCCCCGCGACAACAGCGCCAAAGGAACGCATGAACAAGTCCCCGTAGCTCCGATAATAGAGCAAGACGCCGAGCAGGACAGCGAGGATATATCCCGGGAACTTCCGTAAACAACCCTAGAAATAGGCTACGCTCCATTGGCAATTCTTGAAGCGGACGACACACCTGAAACCACAGATGCCTTAAGCGTGGATCTTCAACTCGAGGAATCGCGGGTCACTTTTGCAGAACCCTGCGCATCCACCCGCGATAACGAAATGAATTCAGCTAAGGCACCACCCTCACGTAAATCGTACGTTCTCAAAAATTCATTTATTGCAGCTAAATATCAGACGATCTAAAACGGTAACGGGCAAAGTACGAGAACTGATTTGCCAAAAATTGGACGTGCAACTTCCACAGGAGACGTACGTCCAAAAGCATGGAACAGGATACAAGATTAAAGGATTAGGCAACGGGACAAGTATTGTTGCTATTCGCTATGAAATATCCTGATCTGCGGTCGCGGTGACCAACCCAAACATCACGTTGCTGTTTATCTCGCATCTCGGCACTCCGCTCTGCGTTTGTGCAGAAGTGCAAACACCCGGCTTCTCCATCTACGTCGTCTCGCTCTATTTTCAGTACAGCGACAAAATAGAGGAGCACCTTTGGCACTTGGAATCAGTTCTCCGTGCCCCAAGAGGGGAGAGAGGAGTAGGATTACTGGACGCCAACGCGTGTTTTCCTTTCTGGGGCAATCATAGCACAGACGGAGAGGCTCGAAGTTAAAAGCTCTCACCCAGGGATCCGGGTTAAAACTTATTAGCGACGTAAGGCACCCACCTACGTTCTGGACCACGAGAGGCTCCTTATACATCGAAGTAACCCTCTCGTCTCACTCGATGAGCAGGCATGTTGTCCAATGGAAAGTAAGAACAGGCTGGACGTCCTGTGACCACAATTCAATAGACATCGCTATACAGCCCTCGAAGGCCGAGATGGTTCGGGTGGGCGGTGCTCGGAGCGACAGGAACAGGAGTTTCAATTCCAGGGAAACCGACTGGGACCTGTTCGCTTGCTCTCTCTCACCGCGTTAATGCTAGATGGAAGCAGTTCAGAATCGGCTTCAGAAGTAGAGGCACGAGCCAACATGCTCGCTAGTGTCCTGCGAACAGCCTGTTCTGAACCCATGCTCCGGAAAAAGGCTCACCGAAAGTTTAACCCAAAGTTGACATCAGCGCTAATGAACAAAAAGAAAGCGATAGCTAGGTTCAGACGCGCATTCCAGCTAGAAAATGAATATCAGGCACGTCTCAGGTTAATGCACGAGTATCATTCTACGCTGTGGGCATATAGCAAAGAAGTACGACGTGTCAAATTAGTTAGTTGAAGGGAATTCGTTACGAAACAGGGCAACGTGGAACCGTGGGGGTACGTTTACAAACAACAGTTGGGCAAACTACACGCCAAAAGATTAATTAATACTCTTAAACGAGTCGGAGGGAAGACCACGAACATCCAAGAAACGGCTAGATTCCTACTCAATACGCATTTCCCGGACGACAGCATATCCGAAGACCCACCAGAACTGCTAACGGAACAAAATTTCTCAAGAAACGTTCTCGAAACGGCGGATGCCCTACTCTTCACGGAGGAAGAAGTCGCGCGGATCTTAGGGTCACTAGAAATCGGAAAAGCCCCGAGGACGATCTCATCGATGTGTGTATGCTTAAATGAGCATTCGCCATCATCCCATCCCAATTCGTAGACCTTTTCAACGGATGCCTTCAATGGGCTATCTTCCCGTCTATTTAAAAAGAAGGTTCCTTAAGAGCACTACTGAAGGGCGGCAACAAAGACACGGAAGACACCGAACCCTACCGTTTGAAATGCCTTCTCTCCGTCATGTGGAAGGTTATGGAAAGACTGCTGAAGCTGCGCCTCACCGAAACCTCCATTGCGTGGGAAAAAATATCGGACAAACCCAGGGACGTTTCACAGTATACGCAATCGTAGATATGCGTCGAATCGTTTCTGCCTCCTAACGGAGATAAGTCTTCGTGTTGTTATTCGACAACTCGGGAGCCTTCAACAACGTTTGGTGGCATCTAGTTCTGAAGGCACTCCAAGATCGGGACTTCCCAAGCATCGCCTTTAAAGTGATGACAAATTACATCGCGGATCGTAAAATTTCCCTGGAAAAATGTGAGGTCTCAAAGCAGGTCTCTAGATGATGTCCGCAAGGATCGGTCCTTGCTCCCTTCTGCTGCAAACTCATGTACGACCAGCTCCACAGGATCCTGGAAGAATCCTCGGAAGTCAACGCCATCGCGTACGCGGACGACTTGCTCGTCAAGGAAAGAACTCGAAGAGATAGGATATCGCGTGGGTAAAAGCATCACCTGATGGTTCACGTCGGCGAAATTGACAATCTCCGAGCGTAAGACGGAAGCGACCGTTCTTAAGAGCACTTGGAATAAAGGAAACCCATCGGCAGAAGAGAAGAAAAACGTCCGGATAGAAAGCGGAAAACGGCGAAATAAAACCGATCTAGCGATCAGGCCTCCCACCATAGAGATAGGGAACCATTCTCTTAAATTTATGAATTCCGTTAGATACCTTTTGGTATACTCCGATAAAGGGCTGGGGTTTACGACACTCTGCCATTACCTAAACGACAAGGTCGACCCATTATTCGCAAAGCTAGGTAGGTTAGCAGCTAGAGAATTGGGACTCCGCCACTGCGCCCACCGAACGAACTATCGAGGCGTGTTTACGCCTACGGTCACGTACGCGGCATCAGGTTTGTCTGATCTCTGCACGGAAGGTGATCTCAGAAAGCTAAACGCGACCCATCGATCGGCCCACATCGCAGTTACATCCGCATATCGTACAACTGCAACGGAATGCCTCTGCGTTATAGCAACGGAGTCCACGATAGATCTCCAGTTACTCAAACGGAGGGGACTATTCGATATTAGGTGCTCCGAAACAGCTACGCTAAAACCGAAAGGCACAAATATTTACTGCGCGATATCAATACATGTCGATGAGGAAATCTCTAGGGTTTTGCAGTCTAGGTGGGAGAACTCCTCCAAAGGAAGGACAACATACGCGTTATTCCCGAACATCAAGGACAGGATGGGTGCCCGTTTCGTCTCTCCTATCAATTTCACAAGTCAGTTTCTTGCAGGACAAGAATCTATTAATGCCAAGCTGACGTCTCTGGACATCATCACGGAAGGAGCATGCGAGTGAGGCGAAGAGGACACGGTTTCGCATTACATCATCGATTGTCCGGTTTTAAAACCACAGAGAGAGGCTTTGGAAGAAATTCTCCGTAGAAAGTGTTGGCCGGAACAGCGCGACATCATGTTTCCACGGCCGAGACCTTCTCCCTATTTGCGGAGTTCTGCAATGAATCCCTTATCATTATGGGTCATTAGATAATGAATCCAGTTCAGCCAGGATTGTCGGAGTTCTGGTGATGGAGGTGGGTGACTGTAATGTTCTCGGGTTAGCCCACTCTCGAACAGGATACGGTTGGAGATGATCGTACACATTTTGCCATTCTTCCGATTATTCAATGTAATGTTATGCGAGAGCCTCCAGAACCAATACGACTGTCGGACTTAATAATATTCAGACTAGTCAAGGGAAAGTAATGCGAGTAAATTGTGAACCAATGCGACTGTCCGACTTGGATATACTTCAACTAGTCGTTGGCCAGTTATGTGAGTAACGTGTGAACCAATGCGACTGTCAGGCTTTGAAATATTCCGATATTTGAAATATTCGATGAAAGTTATGCGATTGCCTGTCGATACAAGGCGGCTGTCGGACCTGGAAATACTTCGACAAGTCCAGGGAAAGTAATGTGCCTTGTGAAATAATGCGGCTCTCGTACTTAGAAACATTCCTATTAATCGTGGGAATGTTAAGCGAATCCCTCCATTGCCAGTGCTACTGTTGGACCTAGACGTATGCCGATTAGTTGAGGGGCAGATATGCACGTTCATCACAATCCATTGTGGCTCTCGGAATTGGAAATATTCTGAATAGTCGAGGGAAAGTTATGCGAGAGCCTCTCGAATCAATGCGGCTGCCGGGACCTGGAAATGTACCGCCGAGTCGAAAAAGAGTTATGACAGGGCCTCTAGAGCCAATGCGGCCGGACTTGGAAATATATCGGCTAGTCGGGGGAAACGTATGCGAGTGAATCTCGAACAAATGCAACTGTCGCCTTGAAATTATTTCTGCTAGTCGCGGGAAAGTTATACGAGAAGCTAGTGAATCGATGCGACTATTGGGCTTGGAAATATTCCGACTTGTCGAGGATAAGTTATACGAGTGCATTTCGAACCATTGCGAATGTCGTGTTTGGGAACTTTCTGACTAGTTATGGGAAAGTTATTCAAATTCCTCTCGAACCAATGAGACTGTCGGACTTCGAATTGTTCGCACTAGTTGAGGGAATGTTATGCGACTTCCTTTCGAACCCATGTGACCTCTGGACTTGGAAATATTCCGAGTAGCAGAAAGAAAGTTATACGAGTGTTTCTCGAGCCATTGCCGAGCTTGAAAATATACCGCTTAGTCGAGAGAAAGTTATAACAGTGCCTTTTGATCCGATGCGACTGCCGGACTTCCTTGACTAGTCGAGGAAAAGTTATGCGAGTGCCTCACAAACCAAAGCAGTTGTAGGAAATAGAAATATTTCGACTAGTCGAGTAAAAGTTATGCAAGTGCCACTCGAGATAATGCGGCTGTCGAACTTGGAAATATTCCGACTAGTCGAGGGAACGTTATACGCATGACTCTGGATTCATGGCGTCTTTCGGTTTTAGAAGTATTCCGTCTAATCGAGTGAAAGTTTTCGAAAGCCGCTAGAACCAATACGGCTGCAGGACTTGAAATTATTCCGACTAGTAGGGAGTAAGATATTCGAGTGCCATTCGGACCAATACGTCTGTCAGACCTGGAAATATTCCTACTAGTCGAGAGAATGTTTTGCGACTGCTTCACAAACCAAAGCGGTTGTCGGACTTAGAAAAATGCCGACTAGTCGAGGGAATGTTATTCAAGTGCCTCTGGAACAAATGCGTCTGTCGGACTTAAAAATATTCCAACTAGGCGATGGAACGTTATGCGAGTGACTTGAGAACAAATTCGACTGTCGGGCTTGGAAAAAATCCGAATAGTCGTGGGAAATTATGCGAGTTCCTCTCGAACCCATGCGGCTGTCGGAATTGTAAATATTCCAACATGTCGGAGTAATGTTATACATGTGCCTCTCGAATCAATGCTGATGTCGGTCTTGGAACTCATCCGACTATCCGAAGGAGAGTTATGCTAATCATATATGCACCAATGTGAATGTCGGGACAAAAAATATTCCGAGTAGTCAACGTAAAGTTACGCGAATACCTCTCAAACCAATGCCATTGTCGGACTTGGAAGTATTTCAACTAGTCGGGGAAGGTTATGCGAGAGCTTCACGAACCAATGCATCTCTCGAGCTTGGAAATATTCCAATTAGTCGGAATGAAGTTACGCGAGTGGCACTCGAACCAATGCAGCTATCGAACTTGGAAATTTTTCGACCAGTCGAGAGAAAATAAAGTGAATAACTTGTGTACCAATGCTATCTTATGACGTTGAAATATCCCGTCTGGTCGAGGGATAATTAAGCAAGTGCCTTTGGAACCAATGCGTCTGTCGGACATTGTAATATTCCAAATATTTGTGAGAAAGTTATGTGAGTGAATCCCGAACCAACACGGCTGACAGACTGGAACATATTCCGACTAATCCAGGGGAAGTTATATGAGAGCCACTAGGGCCAATACGACTGTTGGAATTGGAAATAATCCAACTATTCTAGGGAAATTTATGCGAGTGCAACAAGAACCAAAGCGACTGTTGTACTTGGAACTATTCTGACTAGATGAGTGTGAGTTATGCAAGTGCCTCTCGATCCAATAAAGCTGTCGGAGTGAGAAATATTCCGACTAGAAATGGGAAATTTATATGAGTGACTTGTTAACCAAAGCGACTGTCGGAATTGGAAATATTCCGAGTAGTCGAGGGAAAGATATGCGTTTACCTTAAGAGCAATTGCGGCTGTCTGACTTGGTAATATTACGACTAGTAGAGGAAAAGTTATACTAAAACCTCTCAGATTAATACAGCGTTCGGACTTGGAAATATTCCGACTACTCAGGTGAAAATTATGCGAGTGCAACTCGAAACAAACCGACTATCGGTCTTGGTAATATTCCTACTAGTCGAAGTATAGTTATGAGAGTGATTTATGAACCAATGCGACTGTTAAGCTTGGAAATATTCCGTCAAGTCGAGGGAATGTTATGCAACTGCCTTTCGCACAAATGCGACTGTTGGACTTGGGAATATTCCGACAAGTCGAGGGAAAAGTATACGAGTGACTCTGGAACCAATGCGACTGTCAGACTTGGAAGTGTTCCAACTAATCGACGGAAATTTATGCGAGTACCTCTCGGAATAAAGCTGTTGTCGGACTTGGAAATATTCCGACAAGTCAAGGAAAAATTATGCTAGCGATTTGTGAGCCAATACGATAGTGAGAATTTGAAACATTCCGATTATTCGCGGGAAAGATATGCGAGTGCCACTTGAACCAATGCGACTGTTGGTCTTGGAAACCTATATATTCCGACCTGTCTAGGGCATGTATATGCGAGTGTCTCTTGAAACAATGCGGCTGTCGGCCGTGTAAATATTCCACCAAGACTGGGTAAAGTTATGCATGTGCTTCTCTAACCAATGCTGTTGTAGATCTTGGGAATATTCCGACAAGCCGAGACTGTCATGCGAGTGCCTATCGTACCAATGTGGCCGTCGTACATGAAAATATTCCGGATAGTCGATTTAAAATTTTCCGAGAGCTTCACGAACCTATACGGCTGTCTGAGATGGAAATTTCCAGAGTATTCGAACGAAAGTTATTCGAGAAACAAATGAACCAATGCGACTGTCTGACTTGGAAACATTCCGACTATTCGAGGGAAAGTTATGCTTGTGCATCTCGAACCAATGCAACTGTCGTACTTAGAATTGATCCGACTAGTTAAAGGAAAATTATGCGATTGCATTCCGCACAAATGCGACTGTCGGAATTGGAAATTTTCCAACTAGTCGAAAGAAAGTTGAGTTTGCCCCTCGAAACAATGCGAAAGGAAGACTTGAAAACATTCCAACTAGTCGAGGGATGGTTATGCGAGGGACTCTATAACAAATGCGAAGGATGGACATGGTAATATACTAACTAGTCGAGGGAAAGTTATGCAAGTGTCTTGTGAACCAATGCAGCTGTAAGGGATGAAAATATTCCGACTAGTTGAGAGAATGTTATGAGCTTTATTCTGGAACCAATAAGACGGCCTGATTTGAAAATATCATAATTAGCCGAGGTAAAGTTATGCGAGTGCCTCTAGAACTAATACGACTGTCATACTTAGACGTATTCCGACTAGTCGAGGGAAAAATATGCGAGTAACTTGAGAACCGATGCGACAGGCGGAATTGGATGTAATCCGAGTAGTAGTAGAAATGTTATGCGAGCGCCTCTAGTGCAGATGCTGCTATCGTACTGAGAAACATTCTTACTAGCCGAGTGAAACTTAGGAGAGTGCCACTTAAACTAAAACGACTGTCGGATTAGCAATATTTCCTGCTATTCGAGTGAGAGTTATGCGATTGACTGGTGAACCAATGCAACTGCCGGACTTGGTAATAATTCGACTGGACAAGGAAATATTATGCGAGTACCACTCGTCCAAATTCGGCTGTCGGACTAGGAAATATTTCGACTTGTCGGGGGAACTTTGTGCAAGTGCACCCTGACCCATAGCACATGTCAAACATGGAATTATTCCGACCGCACGACGAAAATTATTCAACTGAATAGCGAACTAAACCTACTGTCGGTATTGTGAATATTCTTATTGGTGAAGGGAATGTTATGCAACTGACTCACAAACCATTGCAGATGTCGGTCTTGGAAATATTCCTACTAGTCGATGGAAAGTTATGCGAGAGATTCTCAAACAAATGCAGCTGTTGATGTTGAATACATTGCAACTAGTCGACGGAAAGTTGTGCGATAGCTTCTCGATTCGATGAGTCGGACGAACTTCGAAATGATCGGACTAATCGTAGAAAATTATGCGAGTGCTACTCGATCAAATACTGCTGTCGATATTGGAATTATTCCGACGAGTTGGGGTAAGTTATGCGAGTTACTCTGGAAACAATGCGACGGTCGGACATGGAAATATATCCACTAGTCCAGGGAAAGTTATACTAGTGCCTCTTGAATCAATACAACTGTTGGACTTGGTATTATAACGACTCGTTGAAAGAAGGTTATGTGAGTGCCAATCGAAACAAAGCGAATGTCGGACTTGGTAATATTCCAAATAGTCGGGGTAGAGTTATGTGAGGACCTCTCTAACCAATGTGGCAGTTCTATTTGGAAGTAACCCGACTATTCGGATGAAAGTTATAAGATTACCACACGAAACATAGAGACTGTCGGTCTTGGAAATATTCCGACTTGACGAGTGAAAATTATGTGGAGCTCTCCTGACATTATGCAACTACCAGACCAGGAGATAATCCTACTAATCGATGGAAAGTTATGATAATGCTTCTGGAACCAATGCGAATGACTGACTTGGAAATATTCCAACTTGTCGTGAGAAAGTTCTGCAAATGCCTCTCGAACCAATGCGGCTGTCGGATATGGCAACTATCCGAATATTCAACGGAAAATTGTGAGAGTGTCTTTAAATCCAATCCAACTGTCGGAACTAGAAATATTCCGACTATTTTTAGGAAAGTTATGAGAAACAATGCGATTGTCGGTCTTTGAAATATACCATCTAGCCGAGAGAAAATTATGCGATTGCCTGGTAAATCAATACGACAGTCTTGGAAATTTTCCGACATGTCGAGAGAAAGTTATGCGTGTGACGTTTGAAACAATGCGATTTTCAGGCTTGGAAATATACTGACAAGTCGAGGGAAAGTTATGCAAGTGCTTCCCGAATCAAAGCGACTGCCGGACTTAGTAATATTTCAGTTATTCGGGGGAAAGTTATGAGAATACTTGTCAAACCAATACGGCTGCAGGACTTGAAAAGATAGACCTCCAGCTACGTAAACGAAGGAGACAATACGACATTAGGGGAACTAGGGATATCGAGATAGCTTCGCGAAGATTGGAAGGCACGAAGATTAAGCGTGCGATACAGAGGCAGGTCGAAGAGGAAATTTCAGGGATTGGCAGTCTAGATGGGAGAACTCCTCCAAGGAAAGGATAACGTACGTGTATTTTCCGGAAATCAAGGAAAGGATGGGTGCTCGTTTCGTCTCTCCTAATCACTTCACATCTCAATTTCTTACAGGATACAGAGGTTTTAAGGCCAAGCTGACGTCGCTAAACATCACCATGGAAGGATTATGCGAGTCTGGCGAAGAGGACAAGGTTTCGCATCACATCGTCGACTGTCCGGTTTTCGAAACCCAGAGGGTGGCCCTGGAAGAAATTCTCTGTGGAAAGAGTTGACCGGAAGCAGCTAGACATCTTGTCTCCACGGCCGAGGACTTCTTACACTTCGCGGAGTTTTGTAAGGAAACCCTTCGTATCAAGTGTTGTTAATTCGTAAATCCTATTCAGCTGAGATTGTCGGAGTACTGGTGGTGGAGGTGGGTGCCTGTAATCTTCGCAGGTTAACCCATTCTCGAACAGGATAGGGTCGGAGATGCTCGTACGCATCTCTCTATATTTTTATTTTTCTATCACCCAACTCTCTTCCCTAATCCGCTTACCCTGCCCGCCGGCAGGAGTTTTGGGATTTCCGAATCCGGTCTCTTCGTTGTGGTGGCTGCAGATTGTAGGTAGTACCGTTGCGTATGTCCTAATGGGCGAGGTAGCATAGGTGCATGTACTCTTCGTTTGTTTATCTTTACAATATACTTTGGGACTTGGATATAGTTTGACTTGTGAGAAATTTAAGCTAGTTCCACTCAAAACAATGCGACTGTCGGACCTAATAATATTCGGGCTAGTCTAGGGAAAGTTATGTGAGTGATATTTGAAACAATGCGACTGTCGGACTTGGAAGCATTCCGACTGGTCGAGGAAAAGTTATGCGAGTGCCTCATGGAAGAATGCGACTGTGGAAACTAGAAATATTTCGTCTATTCGTGGTCAAGATATGCGAGTAGCGCTCGAACAAATGTGACTGTCAGACCTAGAAATATTCCGACTATTCGTGGGAATGTTATGAGAGTGCCTCTCGAACCAATGAAATTATTGGACACAGAAATATTATCTCCAGCAGAGGGAAAGTTATGCGAGTGAATTGTGAACTAATGCGACTGTCGGATTAGGAAATATACCGAATACTCGTGGGAAATTTACGCAAGTGACTTGTGAAACAATGCGACTTTGGGACTTAGAAATATTCCGACTAGACAAGGGAATGTTATGCGAGTGCCACTTGAGGCAATGCTGCTGTCGGACTAGGAAATATTCCGACTTTTCGAGGGAAGGTTCTGCGAATGACGTGTGAATCAATGCGATTGTATGCATTGGAAATATTCCATCTTGTCGAGAGAAAATTATGCTATTGACGTGTTAATCTATGTGACTGTCGGTCTTGGAAATATTCTGTCTTTTCGAGGAAATGTTATCTGAGTGACGTGTGAACCAATGCGACTGTCGGACTTGGAAATATTCCCTCTAGCCAAGATAAAGTTCCGCGAGTGACTTGTGAACCAATGGGACTGGCGAACTTAGAAATATTCCGACCACTCAATGTAAAGTTGCAACTGATTTGTGAACTAATGCGACTGTCGGACTCGAGAATATTCCGACTTGTCGAAGGAATGTATGCCAATGACTTGTGAACCAATGTGACTATTGGTATAGGGAATATTCCGAATAGGAGAGAAAAATTTGTGTGGGTTTCACCCGAACCAATGCGACTATCGAACATAGAAAAATTCCGATTAGTCGACGGAAAATTATGCGGGTACATTTTTAACCAATGCGCGTGTCGTTCTTATAAATATTCCGACTGCTCGAGGCAAAATTTTGCGACTAACTTGTAATCTAATGCGACTGTCTGACTAGGAAAAATGTATACTAAACGAGGCAATGTTATGCTGGTATGTCTCGAACAAATTCTAACGTTGGACCTTGAATTATTCCGACTCGTCGAGGGAAAATTATGAAAGTACCTCTCGAAACAATGCTATTGATGGTCCTATAAATATTCCGACTAGATGAGGAAACTTATGCCGGTGACATGTGTACCAATGCAACTATCGGAATTGGATATTTTCCAACTAGTCGAGGTAAAGCTATGCGAGTGCTTATCGATCGAATACGGCTATTGGGCTTGGAAATATCCCAACTTCTGAAAGGAATGTTATATATATACTGTCGAATTAGACTGTCGGATTAGGTATATTCTGACTAGTCGAGGGATAGATATGCGAGTAAGTTCAGAACCAATGCGACAGGCGGAATTGGATTTAACCCTTTCGCTCAGACGGGCGTATATATACGCCTTCGAAGAATGACCATTCATGTACGATGAGCGTATATATACACTCTGAAAAAGTGGGCTTTCGAGTAAGTAGAGCGTACATATACGTTCATACCATATATACTTTGATTTCATACTTTACGTGAGATGCTTTTTTTAATCGAGTATCGGTCAACGCTGCATGCCTTAAAAGTAAATAATTATCATGAAATAAAACTCTAACGACAAGGCAATATTGTGTTTCGTTTTAACGATACACAATTTCAATCATCTTTAGAACATTGCCAGCGATTTTTCTTCGAGTGAGAGAAGACACTATTTATGTTCGGCTTTAAATACTTTAGCAATTTTGTTGTATCAAAAATATAACATGAACATTATGATAAAATATTTAAAAAAAATAAATTTTTTTTATACATTTTTATATTTTAGAAAGTAAGATGATATTACTGAATATAATAAATGTCATTGTAAAATTTAGAAAACAAGAAACGACTTCTAATTACCTCGTAGCATTCCGTACTTCAGTGTCAACTACTCAGTAATGCGGTCCGTTCAAAGCGATCACATAGTGGCGCAAGCGCTCCGGTACGAAAGGATTAATCCGAGTAGTCGTAGGAAAGTTATGCGAGCGCCACTCGGAACAATGTGGCTGTCGTACTGAGAAATATTCTTACTAGCCGAAGGAAACATATGAGAATGCAAATAGAACCAAAGCTACAGGCGGACTTGGAAGTATTCTGACTAGTAGAGGGAAAGAAATGCAAGTACAGTTCGAACCAATGCCACTGTAGGATCTAGAAATATTCTGACAATTCGAGGGAAAGTTATGCGAGTGACTTGTGAAACAATGCGTCTTTCAGACTTGGAAATATTCCGACTAGACAAGGGAAAGTTATGCGAGAACCTCAAGGAACAATGCAACTGTCGGTCCTAAAAACATTTCGTTTAGTAGTGGGGAAATTATGCGAGTTCCTCTCGAACCAATGCTACTGTCGGAACTAGAAACATTCCGACTAGTCCAGGGAAAGTTGTTCAAGTGGCTTATGAATTAATGCGATTTTCGGGCTCGGAACCTTAGGACTAGTCGAGGAAATGTTAGGCGAAGTCCTCTAAAATGAATGCGACCGACTGACCTGAATATATTCCAACTAGTCGAGGAAAAGATATAGAAGTGCCTCTCGATCCATTGCGGCTGTAAGAAATGGAAATATCCCAACTAGTGGAGGGAATGATATGCGAGTGCATCTCGAACCAACACGGTCGGATTTGTAAATAATCCGACTAATCGAATCAAAGTTATGCGAGTCACACTCGAACTAAAGCGGCTTTCGTACTTCTAAATATTCCGAAAAGTCTAGGGAAAGTTGTGCGAATGCTTCTCGAACCAATAGGGCTGTCGAACTTGGAAATATTCCGACTAGTCGGGAAAGTTAGGCGAACTACTCTCGAAAAAATGCGGCTGTCGGAATTGGAATAATTTAATCGAGTTGGGGGAAAGTTTGGCGATTGCCTCTCGAACCAATACAGCTGTCGGACTTGGAAATATTCCGACTAGCCCGAGGAAAGTCATGCAAGTGACTTGAAAGCCAATCCAAATGTCGGACTAACAAGTATTTCGACTAGTCGAAGAAAAGTTAGGTAAGTGACTTTCGAAACAATGCGGCAGTCGGTCATGGAAATATTCCGACTAGTAGTGAGAATCTTATGCAAGTGACACTCGAATCAACGCGAATGTCGTATTTGGTCATATCCTGATTAGATGACGAATTTTATGCGAGTGCCTTTCGAACTAATGCGACTGTGGTGCTTGGAAATATTCCGACTAGTTGAGGGAAATTTATGCAAGTTGCTCTCGAACCAATGTGGCAGTCGGACATTGAAATATTCGGATTAGTAGAGGAAAAGTTATGCAAGTGTATCTCTAGCCAATCCGGATGCCGGACCTGGAAATATTTCGTTTAGTCGAGGAAAAATAATACTAGTGAATCTCGAGCAAATGTGACTGTCATACGTAGAAATTACCCGACTTGCCGAGACAATGTTATGCCAGTGCCTCTCGAACCAATATAACATTCGGACATAGATGTATTCCGACTATTCGAGGGAAAGTTATTCAATTATCCCTCGAAAGAAAGCGACCAACGGACATGGAAATATCTCGCCTAGTCGAGGAAAAGTTATGCGATTGACTAATGATCCAACCGACTGAAGACTTGGAAATATTACAACTAGTCGAGGGAAACTAATGCGAGTGAGTTGTAAACCATTGCATCTTTCGTTCTTAGAAATTTCCTAATAATCGAGAGAATGTTATGCGAATTCCTTCACTATTAATGCTAGCATCGGTCCTAGATATATGCAGGCTACTCAAGGGAAAGTTATGCGGTTGACTTATCTACAAAAGCGATCATCGGACTTGGTAACATGCCGCATAGTCGAGGGTTAGTCATGCGAGAGTCTATCGAACCGATGCGACTGTCGAACATAGAAATATTCCCACTAGTCGAGGGAAAGTTGTTAGAGAGTACATCTCTAACCAGTGCGTCATTCAGACTTAGAAATATTATCACTAATCGACTGGTTGGGTGAGTGACTCCCGACCCATTGAGAATGTCGGATATGGAATTATTCCTAATAGTCTGGTGGATGATATGCGAGTGCCAATCGAAAGAAAGTGACTATTTAACTTGGTAATAATCGGCATAGACGAAGAGAAGTTATTCGAGTGATTTGTGAACCAATGCGACTGTCGATCTTGGATATTTTCCGACTAGTCGAGAGAGATATGCGATTGCCTCACAAATCATTTCGACTGACGGAATGGAAAAATTCTGACTAGTCGAGGGATAATTATAAAAGTAACTTGGGAACCAATGTGACGTTTGGGCTTGGAAATATCCCGACTAGTCAAAGAAATCTTATCCGTGTGCCTCTCGATCCAATGCTAAATCAGACTTGGAAATATCTCAACTATTGGAGAAAAAGTTGAATGAGTGCCTCTCGAAACAATGCGTTTGTTGGACTTGGAAATAATCCAACTTGTCTAAGAAAAGTTGAGTGATTGCCTATCGACCCAACACGGCTGTGAGACTTGGAAATATTCTAACTAGTAGATGGACAGTCATGCGGGTGTTCCTTGAACCAAAGCGTTTGTCGGACTTAGAAACATTCCGTTTAGTCGGGTAATAATTTTGCGTGTGCTTCTCTGTTCAAAACGACTGTCGGGCTTGGAAATATTCCAACTAGTCGAGTGAAAATTATGCGAGTGATTCCCGACCCTTTGCATCGATCGGACTTGGAAAAATCTCGGCTAGTCGAGGAAAGGATATGCGAGAGCCTCTCGAAACAATGCTACTTTCAGACTCGGAAATATTCCGACTAGTCGAAGTAAAGTTATGCGAGTGTCACTCGATCTAATGCGGCTGTCGGACTTGGAAATATTTTGACTGATCGAGAGAGCGTGTAACGCGTGCCACTCGAAGCAAAACGACTGTCGGTCTAGGTACTATTCCGCCTAGTCGAAGGAATGTTATGCGAGTGACTTGTGAGCCAATGCGAATGACGGGCAAAGAAATATTACTATCAGTCGAGGAAACGTTATGCGAGTGCCTTTCGTACCAATGCTGCTGCCGGTCTCGGAAACATTTCGACTAGTCGATTGAAAGTAAATCGAGTGCGTCTCGAAACCATGCGGCTATCGAACTTGAATATATTCTAACTAGTCAGGGGAGATTGTGCGGGTGACATGTGAGCCAATATGACTTTCGGTCTTGGAAATATGTCGATTAGTCGAGAAAAATTTATGGGAGTGACTTGTGATCCGGACGTGGAAATATCCGACTAGTCGAGGGAATGTTGTCCGAGTGCCCATCGGACCAATTCGGCTGTTGGTCTTGGAAATATTGGGAATTCTCATCGGAAAGATATGCGAGTGACACTCGAACCAAAGCGACGACAGGACTTTGAAATATCCCGACTAACTGTGGGAAGATTTTGCGAGTGTCTCTCGAACTAATGCAGTTGTCGGACTTAGAAATATTCCGATTAGATGGATAATAGTTATTCAGGTGATTTGTGATACAAAGCGACGGACAAGATTGGAAGTATTCCAAGTTGTCGATGGAAACCTATGCGAATGACTATCGAATCAATGAGGCTGTTGGATTTGGAAATATATGGCCTAGTCCAAAAAAACTCATACGAATGACTCGATGAAAAGCCGTTGTCGGTCGTGGAAATATTCCGACTTTTCGATGGAAATTTATGCGATTGCCTCTTGAAACAAAGCGATTGTAGGCCATGGAAATATTCCAGCTAGTGGAGGGAGAGCTTAGCGAGTGACTTTCGGACCAAAACGACTGTCATAGGTACTATTCCACCTAATCGAAGTAATGTTATGCGAGTGACTTGTGAGCCAGTGCGTATGACGGGCTTGGAACTATTACGACGAGTTGAGGGCACATTATGCGAGAGCCTGTCAGATCAATGCGACTATCGGACTTGGACATATTCCGTCAAGTCGAGAGAGAAATATGCGAGTGCCACACGAAACAATGCGACTGTCGGACTTGGAAATATTCCTACCACTCAAAGAAAAATTTTGTGAGTTACTTGTGAGACAAATCGAATGTCGGACTTGGCAATATACCGAATAGTCGAGGGAAAGTTGTGCTAGTACCTCTAGAACCGATGCTGCTGTCGTACTTGAAAGTATACACACAAGTCGAATGAATGTAATGCGAGTGACTATCGTACAAAAGCGGCTGTCGGAATCGGAAATATTCCGATTAGTAGGGTAAATGTTATGCGAGTGCCTCTCATACAAATATGGCTGTAGGACTTGAAAACATTCCAACTAGTCGGGGTAAAGTTATGCGAGTGCCTATCGAATCTATTCGTTTGTCTGACTTCGTAGTCTTCTGACTTTTCGAAGGAAAGTTATGTAAGTGACACTCGAACCAATGTGACTGACTGATTTGGAAATATTCCGACTAGTCGAGGAAATGTTATGCAAGAGACTTATGAGCCAATGCGAATGTCGGGATTGGAAATATCTCGCCTAGTCGAGGGAAAGTTATGCTAGTACCTCTAGAACATATGCAGATTTGGACTATCGGATCTGGAAAAAGCAGGCTAGTAGGGGGAATGGATATACGATTTTCTCTGTTACCATTAGACTTTGAGACTTTGAAAAATTCTGATTAATCGAAGGAAAATTATGCTGGTGCTTCTCGAAAAAATACGGCTATCAGAATGAATAATATTCCGACAAGGCGAGAGAACGTAATGGGAGTGGCACTCGCTTGTAAAGGAGTGTCGACTTGAAATTATTCCGACTAGTCAGGGAATATGCAAGTGATTTGTGAACCAAAGCAATTGACCGTCTTCGAAATATTTTAGCTGATCAGAGAAAAGTTATATGACAGACTCTCATACCAAAGCGGCTGTCGGACTTGGAGAGATTCCGACTAATCAATACATTATTATGCGAGTACTTCTCGAACCAATGTGTCTTATGGAATTGGAAATATTCCGTCTTGTCCGGGGAAAGTAATTCGAGTGCTTTTCGGACCAATACGACTGTAGGGATTTGTAACATACCGATTAGTTGAGGGAAAGTTGTGCGATAATCTAGCGAAAAAATGCGACTGTTTGTCTTGGAAATATTCCGACTAGTCGAGGGAATAAAATGCGATAACATCGGAAACAATAGGACGATTGGGCTTTGAAATATCCAGTTTAGTCTACGGACACTAATGCGAGTGCCTCCCAAACCAATACGGCTGACGGACTTGGAAATATGACGAATAGTCTAGAAAAAGTTACGCAAGCGCCTTACGAAAATAAAGGACTGTCGGATTTGGAAATATTCCGACCTAGTCACGGGAAAGTTATGCGAGTGAATTCTGATCCAATGCGCCTGTTGTCTTGGAAATATTCCGAGTTGTCGAGGTAAAATTATGCGATTGCTTCTTGACACAATGCAGCTGTCGGTCTTGGAGATATTCCGACTTGTTCAGGAAAAGTAATGATAGTGACTTTTGAAGCAATATGACTGTTCGCTTGGAAATATTTCGACTAGTCGTTGGAAATTAATCTGAGGGACTTGTGAACCAATGCTACTGTCGGACAAAGAAACATTCCTACTAATCCAGGGAAATTTGTGGGAATACTTCCATTACCAAAGTTACTGTCAGACCTAGAAAATACCGGCTAGTGTAGGGAACGTAATGCGAGTGCCTCTCAAACCACTACGGTTGTTGGACATACAAATATTCCGTCTAGTAGAGAAAGAGTTATTCGAGTAAATTGTAAACCAATGCGACAGTCAGGCTTGGAAATATTCCGACTTTTCGAGTGTAAATTTATACGAGTGCCTCTCGAAAGACTAATACCGTCGGGCTTGAAATTTTTTGACAAGTCAAGGATAAGTTATGCGATTGCCTCACGAACCAATGCGACTGTCTGACTTCGAAACATTGCCACTAATCGAGAGTATGTTATATGAGTGCTTCTCTAACCAGTCCAACTTTCGGACTTGGAAATATTCCGTCTGGTCGAGGGAATTTTGTGCGCGTTCCACTCGTACCAGTAAGTCTTTCGGATTTGGAAATATTCCAACTAGCCGAGAGAGAGAGTTGTGCGAGTGATTCTCGAACCAATGCCACTGTCGGACTCGGATCTTTCCGACTAGTCGAAAGTGATTTGTGCGAGTACTCCCAAATAATATCGACTAACGGACTTGGAAACGCTCCGCTCAATCGAGGGAAAGTTATGCTAAAGCCTTTCAAAACAATACGACTGTAGAAACTAGTAATATTCCGTCTAGTCGAAGGAAAGTTATACGAATGCTGACCTAACCAGTGCGTCATTCGGGCTTGAAATTTTACGTCTTTGTCGAGGGAAAGATGTGCGAGAGCACCTCGAACCAATGCATCGCTCGGACGTAGAGGAATTACCAGTAATCGAGAGAAAGTTTTGTGAGAGCCTCACCAGGCAATGCGACTGTCGCACTTAAACATATTCCTACTATTCGAGGCAGAGCTGTGAGAGTGCCGCTCAAACCAATGCGGCTAAAGGACCTAGAAATATCCCGACTAGTCGAAGGAAAGTTATGCGAGTGCTTCAAGGAACAATGCAACTGTAGGAAATAGAATCATTCCGTCTAGAAGTGGGAAAGTTATGCGAGCGGATCTCAAACCATTGCCACTGTCGGACAAAGATATTTTCCGAAAAATCTTGGAAAAGTTTTGGGAGTGCCTCTCAAACCTTTGCGATGATCGGATCTAGTAATATTCCATGCAGTCGAGGGAAAATTATGCGAGTGACTTCTGTACGAGTGAGGCTTTGGGACTTGGTAACATTCCGACCAGTCAAGAGAATGGTATGCGAGTCCCCCTCGTACCAATGCTACTGTTGTAATTGGGATGATACCGATTATTCGAATGAAAGTTTTACGAGTACCTATCGATCCAATTCAACTGTCGAACTTAGAAATATTCGACTATTCGAGGGAAAAATATGAGAGTGCACTTAGAATCAATGTGAATGTCGGACTTAAATATATTCCGACTAGTCGAGGGAAAGGTATGCGAGTGCCTATCGAACCAATGCGACTGCCGAACTTGGAACAATTCCGACTAGTCGAGGGAGAGATAGGCCAAAGCATTAAGAAATATTGCGACTGTCGGACATAGATATATTTCGAATAGACGAAGCAAAGTTGTGTGAGTTTCACTCGAACCAATGCGAGTTTCGGACCTAGAAATATTTCGACATGACGTGGAAATGTTATGAGAGTACACCTCGAATCATTGCGATTGTAGGAATTGTAAGTATTCCTACTTGTCGAGGGAAAGTTATGCGAATGCCTTTTGAACCAATGTGACAATCGGACTTAGCAATATTCATTTTAGACGTAGAGGAATTACGCGAGTGCATCTCGAACCAATCAGACTCCTGTACTTAGCAATATTCATTTCTGTCGAGTTAAACGAAAGGACGAAAATTTCTGAAAGTTAAACGAGTGCATCTCAAATTAATGCGAATGTTGGACCCAGAAATATTCTGAGTAGTAGTGTTAAAGTTATGAGAGCGCTCCTAGAAGGCATGCGAAAGCCGGAATTATCAATATTCCGTCATGTCGAGGTAACTTAATGTGAGAGACTTTTGAACCAATGAGACTGTCGAAGTTAGAAATATTCAGTCTAGTGAAGGGTTAGTTATGAGAGTGACCCTCGAAACAATTCTACTGTTGTTCCTAGAAATATTCCAACTAGATGAGGAAAGATATGCGAATGACGTGTGTACAAATGGCGACTGTCGGATTAGGAGATTTTCATATACATATAATTCCTGTTACTTAAGGTACTTTTACTGAAATACTTGATCCAACTGTCTTGTTTATGTTCTTTACGTATTCGAATCAGAAGTACCTTTGCCAAGTACATTGATCATATGTTCTTCTTCTCTTTTTCAAGTCCCGCGCATAAAGAATTAGCACCAAAACAGTCATTACACGTTATTTCTTTTCTTTCTAAGTCCCTTAACTTAAAGTACTTTTATTAAGGAACATTGTGATTATATTCCTCCCTGTCCAAGCCTGTCACACAAATTCTTACTAATGAATCCGGAATATGTTCCCTCTTTCCTTCCCAAAATCCCTTCATGTAAAGTATTTCCACCAAATTATTTAATCATATGTTCCCTCATTCCCTTCCAAGTTGTCTCAGTAAAGTACACTTACAAAAACATTTGGATTATGTGTTCTTCCTCTTCTCTTCCAAGCTCTTCTACCTAAAGTACTTTCACTAAAGTACCTTGACTATATGCTCTTTCTTTAATTCCTATGACCATCTACTCATAGTACCTTTGCCAAAGCATTTTATTGCAAGATCATTCTTTCCCTTCTAAGTCCTTTTACTCAAGGTAATTCTACTAATGCACTTAATTAAATGTTCTGTTGCTTCCAAGTCATTTTACCCAAAGTACTTTACCTAAGAACTTGGATTATATGTCCCTTCCTCTCTCAATTTTTACTTAAAGACATACTATAAGAACCTTGATCATATATTCTCTCTTTTCCTTCTGAGTCCCTTTACTTAAAGTACTTTTATGGAAGAACTTCGACCTTATTTCATTCCTCTCACCTCTAAGCTCTCTTACTTAAAATGCCCTTGTTAGAGTAACATGATTTCATGTTTCTTCTCTACTCCCCTAAGTGCATATCTTAAATTGTCTTAATAGAGCACCCAGACTAGAAGATCTCTGCTCGTTCTTTTAAACCCTTTCATTCAAAGCATTTCACTAAAGTACCTCAACGGATGTCCGATCATCGCACAGTCCCTCCACCATTAATGGAAGTATAACGGAGAGGTACTACATTCATTCACAAATTATTATTATTATCACTTTTTTTAAGCGTTTTCTTTTAGCTTAAATGTTTTCTTTGGCTTCCTTTTTTCCTATATTTAATTAAAAAGTTGCCCCTTTAAATTCTATGAATGTTGCCCGAGAGGAAAAATTTTCCGCAAGTAAACTAGCTTCCCTTTCGGATCTACGTGTGGAGGCATTCCCAAAGGCGGTTGGCGGGGTGAGGAGTAGTTCACGCATAGCGTCGCTGAATGCAACTAGCGCGACCCCGAATGTTACGAGTGGTTGCTTCCGGCGTAGGGCAGTGTAGGAAAGCAGCAACACACCGGGCGAGTGGGCTGTCGTTATACAAGGCTGTTCATCGATCGACCCCCAGCTGCGTTACTATCCCAGCACTGCTCGGGCCTCATTAGATGGTAGCTAGTCTTTGAGAGGCTATAGTAGTTTTGGGAAGGTGCGATAGGAGTTTGCTGAGGCCATCTTCTAAGGCCGTGCAAACAAATGCCGCTGATGCTAAATCGGCCGCGATTAGTTTAGGAGAAAACAGCCTCAGAACAGCCCCGATATGTCCTGTCGATATGCTCGAATATTAGACAAATCGAACAGAACCCTGGCTGCGGCCGCGAACTCAAACGTACGTCCGCATGCTTTCCGTGAAATACTCCCTGGAAGCGGAACTTACGCCCCCAGTCCCTACAAATAACAACAACACCCTCGACAACAGTGCCAAAGGAACGCACGAAAAAGCCCTCATAACTCCGATCATAGAGTAAGATGCCGAACAAGACAGTGCGGATACATCCCGAAAACTACCAAAAACAAACCTAGAAATAGGCTAAGACCCATCAGCAACTCTCGCAACGGACACCACACCTGAAACCACCGATGCGATAAGCGTGGATCTTCAACTCGATGCACCGCGGGTCACTCTTTCAGAACCCTGCGCATCCATCCGCTGTAACGAAATGAATTCGGCTAAGCACCCACCCCTCACGTAAATCGTGTGTTCTCCAAAATTCATTACTGCTTCTAAATATGAAACGTAATAAAACGGTAATGGAGAAGTGCGCGAACTGATTAGTCAAAAGCGCTTGGATGTGCAACTTCAACAGGAACTGTACGTCCAAATGCAAGGGACAGGATACGAAATTATAGGATTAGGATAGGGGACAATAATTGTTGCTATTCGAGATGAAAGATCCTGGTCTGCGGTCGCGGTGACCAACCAAAACATTATATTATTGTTTATCTCGCAGCTCAACACTCCGTACTGCGTCTGTGCAGAAGCGCAAGAACCCAGTTCCTCCTTCTACCTCGTCTCGCACTATTTTCAGTACAGCGAGTAAATATAGGAGCACCTTAAGAATTTGGAATCTGTTTTTCGTGCCCAAAGGAGGAAGAGAGAAATAGTATCACTAGACGCCAACGCGCGATCTCTTTTCTGGGGCCCTCAGGGAACAGACGAAGGAGGCTTGAAATTAAACGCCCTCATCCGGACATCCTGGATAAAATATGTGTACGATGTAAAGTTGTCACATTCTGGACCACGAGAGGCTCTTCATACATCGACGTAACCCTCTCGTCGCACTCCATGAGCCGAAATATTGTCCAATGGAAAGTAAGAAAAAGCTGGACATCCAGTGGCCACAATTCAATAGATATAGCGATACATCTCCAGAAGGCCAAATCGGGTCGTGGGTTGGTGTTTAGGGCGACGGGAACAGGTGATTCAAAACCAGGATAGCCGACTGGGACCTGTTCGCTTTCTTTCTCTCACCGCCGCAAGGCTAGAGGGAAGATGTTTAGGATCTGCTTCAGAAGTAGAGATACGAACCAATATGCTCACTAGTGTCCTACGAACCGCCTACTCTGAATCTATGTCCCGGAAAAAGGCTCAGCGTTAGCTCAACCCATGACTAACGAACAAGAAGGAAGCGGTAGCTAGGTTAGCTACGCGCTTTCTTACCAGAAAGTTAATATCAGGAACGCTTCATGTTAATGCACGAGTATCATTCTACGATACGGGCATACAGCAAAGAAATACGACGTGCCAAATTAGTTAGCTAGCGGAAATTCCTTACGGATAGGGCATCGCGAAATCGTGGGGGTACGTTTACAAACAACAGGTGGGTAAACTATGCCCCAAAAGAGTAATTAATACTCTTAAACAAGACGGAGGGAAGAACACGAACATCCAAGAAACGGCTAGATTCCTCCTCAATACACATGTCCCGAACGACAGCGTAACCAGACCAGCGAGCGGTACGGAATCTCTCAATAAACGTTCTCGGAACGGCGAATACACCACTCTTCACGGAGGAAGAGCTCACGTGTGTCATTAGGTCCGTCAAAAACGGCAAAGCCCCGAGGCCGAATCTCATCGTGGTGTGTGTGATCAAAGGATCATTCTCCATCATCCCATCCCAATTCATAGACCTTTTCAACGGATGCCTTCAATGGGATATATTCCTGACTATTCGGAAAGAGGGCTCCTTTAGAGCACTCCTGAATTCGACTGAAAAGACACGGAAGATCCCAAGTCCTACCGACCTATATGCCTTCTCTCCATCATAGGGAAGGTTATGAAAAGGCTATTGAAGCTGCGCCTCACCGAAACCTTCTCACGCCGGAAAAATTATCGGACAAATGTTTTGGGTTTGTCCAGGGAAGTTCCACAAAATACGCAATCGTAGAGATGCTTCGAATGGTTTCTGCCTGCTCACGGAGATATGTCGTCGCGATATTATTCGACATCTCGGGAACCTTCAACAACGCTGGGTGGCCTCTAGTTCTGAAAGCATTCCAAGAATAGGACTGCCCGTGGAACGCCATTAAAGTGATGACAAGCTACTTCGCGGACCGTAAGGTCAACATCGCTCTGGGAGAACATGAGATTTCAAAGCAGGCCTAGAGAGGATGACCACAAGGATCGGTCCTCGACCCCTTCTGATGGAAACTCATGTTCCAACAGCTCCTCACGACGCTGTAGGAATCCTCTGAAGTCAACGAGATCGCGTACGCCGACGACTTAATCGTCTTCGTTGATGGAGACTCAAGAAAAGAACTCGAAGAGAAAGGAAATCGCGTGGTTAACAGCATCACCGGATGGTACACGTAGGTGAAATTGACAATCTCCGAACGTAAGACGGAAGCGATCGTCCTTAATATTGATTGGCTTAAAAGGAAACCCATCAGTAGAAGGGGAGGAAAACGTCCGGATAGAAAGCAGAAAATGGCGAAAAATACCGACCTAGCGAGCAGGCTCTCCACCATAAAGATAAGGAACAATAATATTAAATTTAGGAATTCCGTTAGATACCTCGGAGTACACATCGATAAAGAGCTGGGGGTTACGACATACTGCTGTTACCTCAACGACAAGGTCGGCCCATTGCTTGCAAAGCTAGGTATATTAGCTCCTCGGGAATGTGGACTTCGTCACTGCGCCCTCCGAGTGATTTATCGAGGCCTGTTCACATCTATTTTTACGTACGCGGCAGCAGGATAATCTGAACTCTGACGGACGGAGATCTATAAAAGTTAAGTGCGACACAGAGATCGGCCCTCATCTCGGTCACATCCGCGTATCGCACAACTGCTATGGAATTCCTCTGCGTCATAGCAGCGGATTCCACGATATATCTCCAGTTACTGAAACGAAGGAGACTATACCACATTATGAAAAATAGGTGCACCGAGACAGCTACGCTAAAACCGGAAGGCACAACTATTAAACGCGCGATAGCAATACATGTCGATAAGGAATTCTGTAGGGTTTGGAAGTCTAGGTGGGAGAACTCCAAAGGAAGGAAAACATACGCGTTATTCCTGGACATCAAGAACATGATTGGTGCCCGTTTCATCTGTCCTAACAATTTCAAAAGTCAGTTTCTTGCAGGACACGAAGCTTTCAAGGCCATGCTGACGACACTGGACATCATCACGAAAGGAGCATGCGAGTGTGGCGAAGAGGACACGGTTTCGCAACAGATCATCGACTATCTGGTTTTCGAACGACGCAGATGGGCTCTGAAAGAAATTCTTTGTGAAGGGAGATGGCCGGAAGCAACGAGACATCTTGACTACACGGCCTAGGCCTTCTCCCTCTTCACGGATTATTTCAAAGAATCCTTCATCATAAAGGGTCATTAGTTTATGAATCCTGACCAGCCGGGATTGTCGGAGTTCCGGTGATGGGGAGATGCCTGTAATCTTCTCGTATTAGCCCAGTCTCCAAACATGATAGGGTTGGAAATGTTCATACGCATCTTCCTATATATCCTTTTTTTCCCTCTACCACCAAACTAATAAACCTGCTATCCTTCCATTGCCATCCAATCCTTTGGATTGTGTGTCAATGCTCGTGACACTGTGAGTAAGCCTCCCAGTCGTTCCCGGTAGGTACGTCCGGTATGACTTTGGTGATACGTTTCTGCCAGGATATCGGTCGTGGTTAAACCGCTCAACCTGATCAGGCGACAGGAATTTTGTGTTTTTCCGAGTTCGGTCACTTGGCCGTGGTGGTTGCTATTAGGAGATAACTCTGTAGCGCATGCCCGAATTGACGAGGTAGATTAGGTGCAGGCATGCCATGGGTGCCCTCCTTTAGTATAAACAGTCGGATTTGGAGGCATTCTGACTAGTCGAGGAAAAGTCATGAGAGTATATCAGAAAGCATTGCGATTGTCGGACCTAGAAATTTTCCTCCTAGATGAAGCAAACTTGTGTGGGTTCCAGTCGAACCAATGCGACTGTCTGACTTACAAATACTTCGACTGAACGTGGAAACGTTATGAGAGTGCATCTTGAATCAATGCGATTGTAGGACTTGGAAATATTCCGACTTGTCGAGGGAAATTTATGCGAATGCCTTGTGAACCAATGCGACTACTGCTCTTCGAAATATTCCAAATAATTGAGAAATATTTGTGCGAGTGCCACTCGAATTAATGCGACTGTTGGACTTGGCATAATTTACTTCTATCGAGGGAATGTTAATCTAGTGCATCTCAAACCAATGCGACTGTTGGACCTAGAAATATTCCGACTAGTAGTGGTAAAGTTATAAAAGCGCACATAGAACCAATACGATTACCGGAATTATCAATAATCCTAGTCTAAGTATAGTCATGTGAGTGACTTGTGAACCAATGAAACAGTCGGACTTAAAAATATTTCGTCTAGTGGAGGGATAGTTATGAGAATGCCACTCGAAACAATGCTACTGTTGTACCTAGAAATATTCCAACTAGACGAGGAAGAATATGCGAGTGATGTTAGTACCAATGCGACTGTCGGATTTGGAGTATTTCCAACATGGCTACCATACGGGAAAGACGTGTCGCATCGTGCTCCGCGCGTTGTGAAAAATTTCCTGGTAAAAAGTACTTTGCGAGGGAAAATTTATATCCCACCCGTTAATTAAAGTGCAGTGAACAAACTGTGATATTAATCAATAGTGGGAGTTGATTAATTATCGTGTAATTAGTGCATAAATGTGCTTACTAATTTCGAGGAGACCATATTGCTTTTTATATAGTCTACGGACGATGGCTGACTCCATTGAAATCATTGGACTGCGATTGGAGCGCCACCACATAAACGTCGAACGCCCATTGGTCGTTCGTGCTGAACAAGAAAAGCTATAGTAGTATGACTGCATGCGAATTTAGTTAATAACAGTTGGCGCACCTGCGGCACTCTAACCTAAACTTAGAAAACGCGGGAAACACTTCAGGCATGGCTCTACAGACCTTGGTTACTGCGTATGTGCGGAAGTGCAAGCACCCGGCTTCTCTTTCTACGTCGTTTCACATTACTTTCAGTTTAGCGACGAAATAGAGGAGCACCTTAGGCACCTGGACACGGTACTTCGTGCCCTAAGGGGGGAGAGAGTAATAATTTCGCTGGACGCCAATGCGCGATCACCCCTCTGGGGCCCTCAGAGCACAGATGAGAGAGGTTCGAAATTAGAAGCCCTCATCCGGACATCCGGATTAAGAGAAATTAACGACTTTAAGCAGCCACCCACATTCTGGACGATGAGAGACTCCTCATACATCGATGTAACCCTCTCGTCGCAATCCATGAGCCGATTCGTAGGCCAATGGAAAGTTAGATCGGGATGGACGTCCAGCGACCACAATTCGATAGAAATCGCGCTACAACCCCCGAAGGCTGAGTCGTGTTGTGGGTGGGGCGCTCGTGGGGCGGGGAACAAAAGGTTCAACACCAGGAGAGCTGACTGGGACCTGTTCGCCAAGCGTCTTCTCTCCCTCTCTACGGCGAGGCTGGAGGGAAGCGGCTTAAGATCGGCTTCTGAGGTAGAGGCACGAGCTAATACCAGTGTCCTACAAATCGCGTGCTCCGAATCGATGCCTCAAAAAAAGGCCCATCGGAAGTCCAACCCGTGGTGGACGTCAGCGTTAACGACACAGAAGAAGGCGGTGTCTCGACTTAGGCGCGCGTTTCAACGAGAGGAAATCCGTCAGACACGTCTCGAGTTGATGCGGGAATATCGTTCGTCGCTACGAGCCTATAGCAAAACGATACGGCGCGCAAAGCTAGAAAGCTGGAGGAAATTCGTAACAGAGCAGGGTAACAAAGATCCGTGGGGATATATATACAAACAGCAGGCGGGAAAACTTCGCGTAGAAAGAGTGATTAACACCCTGAAAAGAGACGGCGGAAAGACCATGAATGTTCGCGATACGGCGAAAGTCCTCCTCAACACGCATGTCCCGAACGACCGCGAGTCCGAAGATACGAATGAACAACGCGCGGTGCGAAACACCTCCAGAGATGCCCCTGAAACCGTTGACGCCCCTCGCTTCACGACGGAAGAGGTGGTGCGTGTTATAAAATCTCTCAAAAATGGAAAGGCCTCGGAGCCTGACCTTATCGAGGTGTGCATGCTCAAGAGAGCATTTGCCACCATTCCCTCCCACTTCGTAGACCTGTTTAACGGATGCCTCCAATGGGGTATCTCCCCATCCATCTGGAAAGAAGGCTCCTTAAGAGCACTCCTCAAAGGCGTAGATAAAGACGCGGAAGACCCCAAATCCTACAGGCCCATATGCCTCCTCTCGGCCGTTGGAAAGGTTCTAGAAAGGCTGCTCAAGATGCGCCTAGAAGCAACATCCCTCGCGCCGGGTAAACTTTCGGAGAAACAATATGGCTTTGTCCCGGGTCGCTCCACTGAGGACGCGATAGTAGAGATGCGCTGAATCGTTTCTGCCTCCTCACGGAGATATATCGTTGCTTTGTTATTCAACATCTCGGGAGCATTCGACAATGTATGGTGACCCTTAATCCTTAAGGCACTCCAGGATCGGGACTGCCTGAGAAACGTTTTCAATGTTATGACTAGCTACTTCGCGGACCGTAAGGTAAAAATCGCTTTAGGAGTGCATGAGATTTTAAAGCAAGCTCCGAGAGAATGCCCACAATGATCGGTCCTAGACCCCTCCTGCTGGAACCTCATGTTTGACCAGCTCCTCCGGATACTCGAAGAATCATCGGAAGTTAACACGATAGCCTACACGGACGACCTACTCGTCATCGTGGACGGAGATTCCAAGAAGGAACTAGAGGAGAAAGGAAATCGCGTGGAAAATAACAACACCGGATGGTGCACAACGGCGAAACTTTCAATCTCCGAACGTGAGACGGAGGCTAACGTCCTGAAAAGCGACTGGGTTAAGAGGAAACTCATAGGTAGAAAGGGAGGTCAGCGCCTGGATAGGAAGCGGAAAACATCGAAAAAGACCGACTTAGCCAGTAGGCCACCCACTATTAGAATGGGGAATAACAGTGTTAAATTTAAAAATTCCGTTAGATACCTCGGCATACACTTTGATATAGGGCTAGGGGTCTCGAAACACTACCGGTATCAGAAAAAACAGGAGCATCGAAAAGGCGATGCGAAGACTGGAAAGCACGAAAAATAAGCGCGCGATAGCAAGGCAGGTTGACGGGGAAATTTACAAAAATTGGCAATTCAGATGGGAGAACTCCTCAAAAGGAAGGATTATGTATGCGAACTTCCCGGACATCAAGGAAAGGATGGGTGCCCGTTTCGTCTTTCCTAATCACTTCATCTCTCAGTTTCTTACAGGACACGGAACTTTCAAGGCCAAACTGAAGTCGCTGAACATCACCATGGGAGGAACATGCGAGTATGAAAAAGAGGACACGGTCTCGCACCACATCGTCAACTGTCCGGTATTCGAATCCCAGAGAGTAGCTCTGGAGGAAATTCTCTGTGAAAAGAGTTGGCCAGAAGCTGCGAGACATCTTGTCACCACAGCCGAGGTCATCTTCCTCTTCGCGGTGTTCTGTAAGGAAACCCTCCTTATTAAGGGTTGTTAGTTTGTAAGTCCTGTTCAGCTGGGATTGTCGGAGTCCTGGTGACTGGGGCGGAGTGCCTGTAATCTTCTCAGGTTAACCCACTCTCGAACAGGATAGGGTCGGAGATACTCGTACGCATCTCCCTATTTCTTTTTTTCATTTTTTGTTCTATCACCCAACTCTCTCCCCAAAAAACCTACTATCCTTCCAATCCCATCCCATCCTACAGAAAGAGTGCCAGAGAACGTGGTACTGTGAGTGGGCCTCCCCTTGTTTCCCCGTGGGCACAGTCGGTATCATCGTGGTGACTCGTTGCTACGAGGATGAAAGACCGTGGCTAAACGTCTTGCCCGCCGGCAGGAGTTTTGGGTTTTTCTGAATCCGGCTTCTTCATAGTGGTGGCTGCTGTCTATAGGTAGTTCCGTAGCGTATGCCCTAATCGGCAAGATAGCATAGGTGCAGGCACCCTTCGGGTGTCTTTACATTATACTGTCGGATTTAGAGACATTCCGACTAATCGAGGGAAAGTTATGAGCTTTCATCAAGAAATAATGCGACTGTCGGACCTACATATATTCCGACTAGTTTAGGGAAAGTTATGAGAGTGCACCTTAAACTAATGCGACTGCCGAAATGGAAAATATACCGACTAGTCGAAGGTAAGATATGTGAGTGACGCGTGAACCAGTGCGCCTTTGAGACTTTTAAATATTCCAACTAATGGAGGAAAAGGTATGCGAGTTCCTCTCGAAACAATGCGACTGTCGGACTTGGAAATATGCTGGCAAGTCGACAGAAATTTATGCGACTAGAACAGAAATTGATGGCACTAAAACGAGTGCGACTGCCGATCTTGGAAATATCACGCCAGTCGAGGAATAGTTATGCGAGTGAATTGTGAACTAATGTGATTATCGGAATTGGAAATATTCCGGCTAGTCGATGGAAAGTTATGCGAGTGCTATTCAAACCAAGTCGACTGTTGGACTTGGAAATAATCCAATTAGTAGAGAAAGAGCCATGTGGGTTACTTGTGAATCAATGCAACAGTCGTCATTGGAAATACACCGATAAGACCAGGGAAAGTTATCCGAGTTCCTCTCGAAACAATGCGGCTGTTGGACTTGAAAATATTCCTACTAGTCTAGGGAAATTTATGCGTGTTCCACTCGATCCAAAGCGACTAGCGGACTTGGAAATATTCCGAATATTGGAGGGAAAGTTATGCGGGTGTCTCTCGGACCAATGCGACTGTTGTACTGACAAATATCCCGACAAGTAGAGAAGGAGCTATCCGAGAGATTTGTAAATTAAAGCGGCTGCTGTTCTTGGAAACATTCCGACTAGTCGACGGAAAGTATTACGAGTGTCACTCAGGCCAATACGACTGGTCGTCCTAGGTACTATTCCGTCTAGTCGAAGGAAAGTTATGTGAGTACGACTCAAAACAAAGAAACTGTCGGTCTTGTTAATATTGCGACTAGTCGAAGTATAGATATACTAGGAATTTGTAAACAAATGCGGCTGTCGGACTTGGGCATATTCCAACTTGTCCAGGAAACGTTATGCCAGTGCCTCTCAGAACAGTGCGACAGTCGGACATGGTATTATTCCGACTAATAGAAGTATAGTTATGCGAGTGATTTGTGAATCAACGGGACTGTCTCTGGAATTATTCCGACTACTCGAGGTAAGTTTATACGAATGCCTCTTGAAACAAAGCGACAGTAGGATTTGGAAATATTTCGACCAAACGAAAGATAGTTATGCGTGTGACTTGTGAACTAAAGTGTCTCTTGGATTTGAAAATATTTCAACCTTGTCGCGGAAAAGTTATGCGAGTGAATTGTGATCCAATGCGCCTGTCGTCTTGAGAATATTCCGACTAGTCGAAGTAAAATTATTCGAGTGCCTCTAGAAAGAATGCAGATGTCGGACTTCGGAGATATTTCGACATGTTCAGGAAAAGTAATGCTAGTAACTTTTGAAGCAATGCGACTGTCTGCTTGGAAATATTTCGACTAGTCTTGGGAAAGTATTTGGAGGGAATTGTGAACCAATGCGACTGGCGGTACAAGAAATATAACTAATAATGTTAGGAATGTTATGCGAATACCCGCATTACCAATTCTACTGTTGGACCTAGACAAATTCCAACTAGTCGAAGAAAATTTAAGCGAGTACTTCTCGATTCAATACAGCAGTTGATCTTGGAATTGTTCCTACTTGTCGAAGGAAAGTTATGCACATGCATATCGAACCAATGCTGCTGTCGAACTTGGAAATATTCCGACTAGTCGGGGAAGTTATGCGAATACCTCATGAACAAATGCGGCTGTCGGACATGGAAATACTCCAACTAGACGAGTGAAAAATATGCGAGTGACTCCGAACTCATTGCAACTTTCGGACGTGGAAATAACCGACTACTAGGGGGAAAGTTATGCGATTTTTTCTGAAATCAATGTTGATGTTGTATTTAGAAATATTCCAATTAGTCGGGAGGAATTTATGCGAGTGTCTCTCGAGCCAATTCGGCTGTCGGAAAAGTTATGCGAGTGCCTCCCGAACCAATACGGCTACCGAACTGAAATATATTCCGACTATTCCAGGGAAACTTAAGCTAGAGCCTCTAAGGCCAATACGACTTTCAGAATTGGAAATAATCAGAGTAGTCTAGGGAAACTTAAGAAAGTGCAACTCGAACCAAAGAGACTGTCGGACTTGAAACTATTCTGACAAGACGAGTGAGAGTCATGCGAATGACATATGAATCAATGTGACTGTCGGACTTGGAAATATACTGAATATACTAGGAAAAATTATGCATGTGCCTATCTCATCAATTTGGCTGTCTGCCTAGGAAGAAATCTGACTAGTCGAGAGAAAGTTATGTGAGTGACATTCGAAACAATTCGAATGTCGTACTTAGAAATTTCCCTACTAATAGAGAGCTATGCGAGTGATTTGTGAATCAATGGTACTATCTTGCTTGGAAATAGACCGACTATTCGAGGGAAACTTATACGAGTGCCTCTCGAAACAATGGTAATGTCAGTAATGGAAATATCTCAACCAATCGAGGAAAATTTATGCAAGTGGCTATAAGACCAAGGCGGCTGTCTGCCTTGGAAATATTCCGATCAGTCGAGGCATTGTTATGCTAGTGCCTATCGAACCAATGCGGCTGTAGGAATAAGGAATAATCTTACTAGCCGTGAGATACTTATGAAATGCCACTCATACTAAAACGTCTGTCGAATTTGATGAGTTTTCTGCTATTCGAGGGATAGTAATGCGAATGACTTGTGAACCAATGCGACTATCGGAATTGGTAATAATCCGACTGGTCGAGGAAATATTATGCGAGTTCCTCTGGAACTACTGCTTCAGTCGGACTTGCAAATATACCGGCTAGTCTGGTGGAAGATATGCGATTGCCACTCGAAACAAAGCGACCATCGGTCTTTGTAAAACTCCAACTAGACAATGGAAAGTTATGCGAGTGATTTGTGAACCAATGACAGTCGGTCATGTAAATTTTCCGACAGGTCGAAAGAACGTTATCCGATTGCCTCACAAAACATTGCGGCTGTCGATCTGGAAAAATTCCGACTAGTCGAAAGATAATCATGCGAGTGCCTTTCGAACCAATGTAGCTGTTGTACTTGCAAATATTACGACCAGTCGAGAGACGGTAATGCGAAAGCCTTTTGATCCTATGCGGCTGTCTGGCTTGGAAATATCTCAACTAGTGGAGGGAATGTTAAGCGTGCACCACTCGGAATAATACGACTGTCGGATATGGAAATATTCCGATAAGTGGAGTGAAAGTTATGTGAGAGCATCACGATCAAATGCAACTTTCAGATTTTGAAAAATTTCAATTAGACGAGTGAAATTTATGGGAGTGCCTCTCGAATCAAAGCAACTGTCCCACAAAGATGTGTTTCGACTTGTCAATGAAAAATTACGCGAGTGCCTCTCGAACCAATGCGACCGTCGTTTTTGGAAATATTCCAACTAATTGAGTGAAAGTGAGGCGAGTGTCTCTCACTCCAATGGAATTTTCCGACTTGGAAATATTCCGACTAATCGATGGAATGTGATGAGAGTGACATGTGACATAATCTGATTTTCGAATATAGATATATTCCGACTAGTAGAGGGAAAATTACGCGAGTGCTGTCGAAGCAAATCGTCTATCGGACGTGGAAGTTTCCTAATAACCAAGGAAAGCTATGCGAGTGCCTATCGTACCAATTCGAAAGTAAGACCTAGAAGTATTCCGACTAGTAGAGGGAAAGTTATACGAGTGCCTCTCCAACTATTTCGACAGTCGTACTTGGAAATATGAGAATAGTCGAAGAAAATTTAAGCGAGTGCCTGTAGGACCAAAGAGACTGCCGCAGCAATCAATGTTCCGTCTAGTCGAAGGAAATTTGTTCGAGTCCCTCTCGAAGCAATACGACTGCTGGACTCAGAAATATTTCAAGTAGTCGACGGAAAGTTATGCGAATGCTTGTCGAACCAAAGCGACTGTCGCACCTAGAAATATTCCGACTAGTCGAGGGAAAGAATGCGACCGTCTTGTGGTTCTATGAGACTTTCGGACGTGGTAATCTTCTGATGAGTCGATGGATAGTTACGCGAGAGCTTTTTGGACCAATGCGACTGTCGCACTTGAAAATATTCCGACTAAACGAGGGAAAATTATTTGAGTTCCTCCTGAACCAATGCGACTGTCGGAAGTCGAAGTACTCCGACATGTCAAGGGAAAGTTGTACAAATGCCTCTCCAAACAATGCGAATTTCAATCCTAGAAGTATTCCGACTAATCAGTGGAAAGATATGCGAGTTTCTCTCGAACTAATGCGACTTACGGACTTGGAAATATTCCGACTAGTCGATAGAACTTTATGCGATTGACTTATGAAATAATGAGATTCTCGGATATAGACATATACCGACTAGACATGGAAAAATTATGCGAGTGCCTCTCGAATCAATGCGACTGTCTGAACTAGAAATATACCGACTTGACGAGGGAAAATTGTTTAAGTTACTCTCGAATAAATGCGATTTTTGGGCTTGGAATCTTTGGATTAGTCGAGGGTAAGTTGTGCGAGCGACTCCACAACTATTGCTGCTGTCGTACTTGGAATTATTGTGCCTAGTCGAAAGAAACTTATTCGAGTGGCTCTCGAACCAATGCGAATATCTGACTTGGAAATATTTCGACTATTCGAGGGAAATTTATCCCAGTACTCCTGTTCCAATCCAACTGTCAGACTTAGGAAAATTCGTACTATTCGAGGAAATGTTACGCGACATCCTCCCAAAAGAATGCGACCGATTGATCTGAATATATTCCAATTAGTCGAGGAAAAGTTATAGGAGTACCTCTAGAACCAATGTGAATGTCAGATCGAGACGTATTACGACTAGTGGAGGTAATGTTATGCAAGTGCCTTTCCAACTATTGCGATCGTCGTACTTGTAAATATTCCGACTATTCGAGGGATAGATGTGAAGGGGCCTCTCGATCTAATACGACAGTCGGAAATAGAATTACACCGACTAGTCGAGGGGAATTATTGCGAGTGCTTCTTGAACCGATGCAACTGTCGGTTATAGTAATGTTCCGCTTAATCGAGGGAAAGTTATGCAAAAGCCTCTCGATACAATACGATTGTCGGAAATAGTAATATTCCGTCTAGGAAATTTATACGATGGAAAGTTATACTAATGCTTCTCTAACAATTGTGTCATTCGTGCTTGAAATTTTCCGTCTAGTCGAGAGAATGCTGTGCGCGTACCTCTTGAAACAGTGCGTATTTCATGCTGAGAGAAAATCTGATTATTCGAGGGAAAGTTGTGCGACTGCCTCGAACCAATGCGTAGAGGAATTACCACTAGTCGAGGGAAAGTTGTGCGAGAGCTTCACCAGACAATGCGACTGTCGCACTTATAGATATTCCGACAAGTCGAAGCAGAGCTGTGAGAGTCCCTCTCCAACCAATGCGACTGTCGGACTTCTAAACATTCCGACTAGTCGATGGAAAGTTATTCGAGTGCCTCCCAAAACTATGCGTCTATCGGAGATAGAAATGTTCCGATTACATGAAGGAAAGTTGTGCAAATACCTCTCGCAACAATGCGACTGTCGGAATTGGAAATATTCCGACTGTTCGATGGAAAGTTGTGCGTGTGTCTATCGAACCCATGTGACTGTCTTATTCGGAACATTCCGACTATTTCATGGAAAGTTGCGCGAGTGCCTCTCCAACGAATGCGACTGTCAGACTAGGATATATTCCGACTAGACGTGAGAAAGTTATGCATGTTCCACTCAAAACAATGCGACTGTCAGACCTAGTAATATTCCGACTAGTCGAGAGAAAGTTATGCGAGTGCCTCAAGGAACAAAGCGACGGACGAAACTAGAAACATTTCAGTAGTGGAAAAGTTATACGAGCGGATCTCTAATTAACGCAACTGTCGGACAAAGATATTTTCCCAAAAGTCATGGAAAAGTTATGGGAGTGCCTTCCAAACCATTGCGATGTTCGGACCTTGAAATATTCCATGAAGTCGAGGGAAAGTTATGTGTGTGACTTATGAACTAATGCGACATACGGTCATGGTAACACGTCAACTAGTCAAGGGAAAGGCATGCGAGTGCCCATCGTACTAATGCTACTGTAGTAATTGAGATCGTTCCGATTATTCGAAAGAAAGTTTTACGAGTACCTCTCAAGCAATTCAACTATCGGACTATGAAATATTCCGACTCCTCAAGGGAATGTTACATGCGTGTTTCTCGAACCAATGCAACTGTCGGACCTAGAAATATTCCGACAAGACGAAGCAAAGTTGTATGAGTTTCACTCGAACCAATTCGACTGTCGGACCTATTACTATCTCGACAAGTCGGGGGAAAGTTATCTTAGTGACGTGTGAATCGACTGTTTGACTTGGAATAATTCCGACTAGTCAAGGTATAGTTATGCGAATAATTAGTGAACCAATACGACAATTGCGTTTGGGAATATTCTGACATGTCGTGGGAAGATATGCGAGTGCCTCTCGAACAAATGAGCCTGTACTTGAAGTAAGTACGACTAGTCAACAAATAGTTACACTAATGATTTGTGAAACAAAACGGCTGCCGGTCTTGGAAACATGCCGACCAATCGAGGGAATATTATGGGAGTGACTTTCCAACCAATGCGTCTACCGGTCTTGGAAACATTCCGACTAGTCGATGGAAAGTTATGCGAGTGCCACTCGAATTAATGCGGCTGTCTGACATGGAAATATTCCGAATAGTCAAGTAAAATTTATGCGTGTGACTCCCGACCCATTACGACTGTCGGACATGGAAATATGCCGGGTAGTCGAGGGAAATTTATGCGAGTGTGTCATGAATCAATGCGACTGTCGGATTTGGAAAAATTATGACTAGTCGAGAGAAAATAAGGCGAGTAACACGCTAACTAATACGACTGCCATATTTTTGGATATATCCCGTCTAATCGAGATAAATTGATGAGAGTGCATCTCTAAACAATGCGCCTGTTTAACTTGGATATATTCCGCTTAGCAGAGGGAAAGTTATGCGAGTGACTAGTGAACCAACGCAGCTGCCGGATTTGGAAATATTCCAACTGGCTCGAGGAAATTTATAAGAGTGCATCACGGACTTATGCGACTGTCGGACTTGGAAATATTCCAACTGGACCGAGAAAGTTATGCGATTACCTCACGGAACAATTCGACTTCGGACTTGGAAATATCCCGCCTAGTCGAGGGATAGTTATGCAAGTAACTTGTGAAACAATACGATGGTTGGACTTGAAAATATTCCGCCTAATCGAGGAAAGGTTGTGCGAAGGACTTGTGAACAAGTACGAATGACGTACTTGGAAATATAACGACTAGTGGAGGGAAAGTAATGCGATTGCTTCTCCAAACAATACGACTGTCGAACTTAGATATATTACAACTATTCGAAGGAAAATTATGCGGTTATCTTGTGGACCAATGGAATATTTCTGACTTGGAAAAATCCCGACTAGTCCAGGGAAAGGTAAGATAATGTCTCTCGAAAGAATGCGATCGTCGTTCTTGAAAATATTCCAACTATTCGAGGGAAAGATATGCGAGATCCTCTCGAAACAATGCCGGTGCCGGAATTGGAAATATTTCTATTAGTTATGAAAAAGTTATGCGAGTGACTCTTGAACCAATACAATTGTCGGATTTTGAAGTATTCCGAATTTTCGAGGGAAAAGTATGCAAATGCATTGTGAACCACTGCGAATATTGATCTTGGAAATATTCCAAATAATTGAGAAATATTTGTGCGAGTGCCACTCGATACAATGCGACTGTTGGACTTGGAAGTAACCCGACTATTCGTGGGAAAGTTATGCGAGTGACTTATGAGCCTATGCGTATGACGTGCATGCAAATATTGGAACTATTTGAGGGAAGTTATGCGAGTGACTTTCCAAACCAATGCGCCTGCCGGTCTTGGAAACTTCCGACTAGTTGAGGGAAAGTTATGTGAGTACCTCTCGGACCAATACAACTGTCGGAATAGGTACTATTCCGCCTAGTCGGAGGAAAGTTATACGAATTACTCTGGACACAAAGCGCTTTTCGGTCTTGGAAATTTTCCGCGTAGTCAAGGGAAAGATATGCGAGTGCCTCTCGAAACTATACGACTGTCGGGCTTGGTAACATTCCGAATAGTCGAGGGAAAGTCTTGCGATTAACTAGAGAACCAATACGAGTATCAGAATTAGAAATATTCCGAATAGTCGAGTAAATGTTGTCGAGTGATTTCTGAGCCATTTCGAATGTCTGACTTGACAATATTCCGACTTGTCGGAAGAAGTTATGCGAGTTCCCCTAGATCAAATGCAGCTATTGGACTTGGAAGTATTCCGACAAGTCGACGGAAAAGTTATGGATGTGCCTCTCGAAACAGAGTGTCGGTACGACTTGGAAATATTCCGTCTAGTCGAGGAAAAGTTATGTGACTGACTTGTAAGCCTAAGAAAAAGACATGCTTGAAAATTTTACGACTAGGTGATGGAAGTTACGCGACTGACTTTCGAACCAATGCGGCTGCCGGTCTTGGAAATATTCCGACTAGTCCAGGAAAAATTTATTCCAGTGACTTGTGAGCCAAATCGAATGACTTGGCATGCAAATACTCCAACTGGTCGAGAGATAGTTACGCGAGTAATTTTCGAAACAATGCGGTTGTCGGGCCTGGAAACATTCCGACTAGTCTTGGGTAAGTTATGCGAGGGGCTCTAGAACCATTACGACTGTCGGACTTTGACGTATTCCGACTAGTCGAGGGAAAGTTATTCGAGTGCCTCCCGAAACAATTCGACTGTAGAACTTGGAAAAATACCGACTAGTCGAGGGAAAATTATGCGAGAGACTTGTGAACCAATGTGAACGTCAGGCTTGGTAATATTCCGGCTATTCGAAGGAAAGTTTTGCCATTGGCTCTCGATCCAATGGGCTGTCGGAGTTGGAAAAATTCCGACTAGTCGAGGGAATGTTATGCGAATGCCTATCGAACCAATGTGGTTCCCGGGCTTAGATATATTCCAACTGGTCGTGAGTGTAACTTGAAAACCAATCTGACTGCCAGATTTGGAAATATTCCGACCTAGTGATGGAAAGTTACGTGAGGGCTTCTCGAAACAATTCCGCTGCCGGATATAGATATAGACCAACTAGTCGAAAGAGAGTAATTCGAGTAACATGTGAACCAATGCGACTGTCCGACGTAGAAATCTTTCTACTAACCGAAGGTATGTTATGCAAATAACTCCATTACAATTGCTATTGTCGGATCTAGGCTTGTACCAACTAATCGAGGGAAAGTTACGCGAATGCCTCTCGATCCAATAAGGTTGTTGGACTTGGAAATGTTCCGACTAGTCGAGTGAAAGTTATGCGAGTGCCTCTCGAAAGAAAGCGACAGTCAGACTTGGAAATATTTCGACTGTTCGTAAGAAAGTTATGCGAGTAACTCACGAACCAATACGTCTGTCGGTCTAGAAAATATGCCGTCTAGAAGAGAGTATGTTATGCGAATTCCTCTCGAGCCATTACTTGGAAATTCCCAGATTAGTCGAAAGAATGTTATGTGAGTGCCCTCGTACTTGGACATATACCGACTAGGAGAGTGAGAGTAGTGCGTGTGACACTGGACCCAATGCGACTGTCGGCCTTTCTAATATTCCGACTAGTTGAGAAAAAGTTATGCGAGTGCCTCTCGATATAATGCAGCTGACGGACCAGGAAATGTTCCGCATAGTCGAGGGAAAGTTATGCTGGGACCTCTCGAGCCAATGCGGCTGATTGACTTGGAAATATCCCGACTAGATTAAAGAGAGTTATCTGGGTGCCTTTTGATTCAATACGGCTGTCGGGCTCGGAAATATTTTCTGACTTATCGAAGAAGAGTAATGCTAGTGCCTTTTGAACCAATACGACTGTCAGATTTGGTAATATAACGACTCGTCGAAGGAAGGATATGCGAGTGCCAATCGAAACAAAGCGAATGTCAGACTTGGTAATATTCCAAATAGTCGGGGTACAATTATGTGAGGGCCTCTCTAACCAATGCGGCGATCGGACTTGGGAAAATTCCGACTAGTTGAGGAAAAGTTATATTAGTGTCTCTCGAACCAATGCGGCCGACGTAATTGGAAATAATCAAGTATGTCCTGGGGAATTTTTGCCAGTGCCTCTCGAACCGATACATCTGTCTGATTTCGAAATTTCCCGCGTGTTCGAACGAAAGTTATGCGAGAAACGTGTAAACGTGTAAATTACGACTGTCTGACTTGGAAATATCCCGACTAGTCAAGAAAGAGTTATTCGAGTGACTTCTGAATCAATGTGACTGTTGTGCTTGGAAATGTACCGACAAGTCGAGGGGCAGATATGTGAGTCCTCTCTAACCAATGTGGCCGCCGTTCTTGGGAATAATCCACCTATTCCTGAAGAAGTTATGCGAGTACCTCTCGAACCAATGCGACGGTTGGACTTGGAAGTATTCCAACTAGTCGAGATAAAATTATGTGAGCGTCACTCGAACCAATGCGACTTTCGCACTTGATAATAATTCGAATATACGCGAGTTATTCGAGTTATGCGAGTGACTCTTGACGCTTCGCGACTGGACGGATTTCGAAATAACCGGACTAGTCGATGGAAAGTTATGCGATTGCCTCTCGATCCAAAGCAGCTGTAAGACTTTCAAATAACCCAACCAGTAGATGTAATGTTATCCGAGTGTCTTTTAAACTAATTCGACTGTCGAACTTGGAAATATTTCGACCAGTCGAGGGAAAGTTATGCGAGTTGCTCTAGTACTAATGCGGCTGTCGGTCTTGAAAATATATCAACTTCTCGAGGGAAATTAATGCGAGTGACTCTTGAAATAATAAGACTCGTACATGGAAATATTCCTATTAGTCGAGGAAAATTTATGCGGGTGACTTGTGATCCAATGCGACTGTCGGGATTGCTAATATTTCGACAAATCGAGAAAATGTTATGCGAATGCCTCTCGATCCAATACGGCTATTGACCTGGAAATATTGCGACTAGTCGAGGAAAGTTATGCGTGTGCCTCCCGAACCAATGCGGCAATCGGACTTTGAAATATTCTATCTAGACAAGTGTAAGTTATGGGAGTGTCATGTGAACCAATAAGACCGTCAGGTTCGGAAATATTCCGACTAGTCGAGCGAATGTTATGCAAGTGCCTCTTGAACCAATACGGCTGTAGGACTTGGAAATATTCTGTCTAGTCCAGCGAAAGTTATGCAAGTTAACAGTGATCCAATGCGACTGTCGGACTTGGAAATATTCTGTCTAGACGAGGGAAAGTTTAGCAAGTGAAATGTGCTTCGAAGAAACTGTTGGATTTTGAAATATTCCGATTAGTCGAGAGAAAGTTATGCGAGTTTCTCTCGAACCAATGCGGCTATCGGACTTGGAAATATTACTACTAGTAGAGGGACATATATGTGAGTGCCTCACGCACCAATACGACTGTCGGATTTGGAATATTCCGACTATTCCAGTGGAAGTTATGCCTATCGAATCAATGCGGCTGTTGGACTTGGAAATATTCCGACTATTTGGGTGAATGTTATTTGAGTGTCACTCGAAAAATAAAAACTGTCGGCAATGGTAATATTACGACGAGTTGAAGGAAATTTATGCGCGTGATTTATCAGCCATTGCGACTGTCAGGTTTGGAAATATTCCGACCTATTCGATGGAAAGTTATGTGAGGGCCTCTCGAAACATTTCCGCTGCCGGATATAGATATATTCCAACTATTCGAAGGAGAGTAATGAGAGTAACTTGTGAACCAATGCGACTGTCGTGCTTGGAAATATTTCGACCAGTCGAAGAAAAGTTATGCGAGTTCTCGAATCAATCTGGTTACCGTATTTGTGAATATTCGGAATAGTAGAAAGTTATGCATGTGCCTCTCGAGTCAATGCGGCTGCCGGACTTGGAAATATTGCGCCTAGTAGAGAGAAAGTTATGCGATTGTCTCTCGAACAAATGCGAGTGCTGCACTTGGAAACATTCCGACCGGAGGGAACGTTATGCGAGTGGTTGTCGAACCAATGCGTCCCTCAGACATACAAAAAATTCGATTAGTCGATGAGAAGTTTTGCGTGTTCCGCTCGAAACAATGTGACTGTCGGAGTTAGAAATGTTCCGACTAACCGAGGCGAATTTGTGTGAGTGTCACTCCCACCAATGCGACCTTGAATCGGACCTTGAGTAATTCCTTCTAGTCGAAGTTGATCGAGTGCCTCTCAAACAAATGCAACGGTCGGACATGGAACTTTTTGACTAGTCAGGGGAAACTTTTGCGGGTGCTTCATCAATCAAAGCGATTATAGAACTTGGAAAAATTTCGACTAACCGAGAAAGAGCTTTATATGTGAATCTCAAATCAATGAGACCGTCGGACCTTTAAATATTCCGACTACTAAAAGTAAAGTTAATTCAGTGTCTCTCGAAAAAATGCCATTGTTCGTCTTGAAAATATTCAATCGTATCGAGTGAAAGATCGGCGAGTTTCTCCAGAATCAATGCGACTTTCGGACATGGAAATATTACAACTAATCGAGATAAAGATATACGAGTGATTTGTGAACCAATGAGATTTTCGGACGTTGTAATATCTTGACTAGTCGAGGGAAAGTTATGTTTATGTCTTTGGCACCAATACGACGGTCGGATCTAGAAATATTCCGACTATGCGTGCGAATGTTATATGAATGCCTCTCGAACCATTGGGATGGTTGGGCCTAGAAATATTCATTTTAGTCGAGGGAACGATATGCGAGTGCATCTCGAACCCATGCGACTGCTGGACAGAGAAGTATTCCGACTAGTATTGGAAAATTTATGAGAGTGCACCTAAAACAAATACGATTGTCGTACTTAAAAATATTTCGTCTAATCGAAGAAAGGTTATGTGAGTGACTTGTGTACCTATGGGACTGTCGAACTTAGAAATATATCGACTAGTGGAGGGAATTTTATACGCAGGACAATCGAACCAATGAGACTGTCGTACTTGGAAAAATACCGACGAGTTGAGGGAAAGCTATACGCGTGACTGAACCAATGCAACTATGGGACTTGGAAATATTCCGACTGGTCGAGGAAAACTTATGCGAGTGTCAATCGAACCACAGTGACTATGGGACTTGGAAATATTCCGACTAGAAGAGAGAAGGTAATGCGAGTAACTTGTGAACCAATTCGACTGTATGACTTTAAAATATACCGACTAGTCGAGGGAAAGTTATGCGAGTGAATTGTGAACCAATGCGACTGTCGGACCTAGAAATATTCCGACCATTCGTGGGAATGATAGTTTCGTTCGAAATAATACGATTGTCGGACATAGAAATATTCCGTCTGGTCGTGGAAAAGATATGAAATTGCATCTTGAACAAATGTGATTGTCGGACTTATTAATATTCCGTTTAGTCGACGTAAGGTTATGCGAGTGCCTAGTGAATTAATGCGACTATCAGACTTGGAAATGGTACGACGTGTCGAGGGAAAGTTATGCGTGTGAAGTGTGAACCAGTGCGACTGTCGGACTTAGAAATATTCCGAATACTAGAAATAAAGTTATGCGACTGACTTGTGAACTACTGCCACTGTCGGACTACGATAAATTGGGAATAATGGAGGGAATATTTTGCTGGTGCTTCTCGAACCAATTCAAACGTTGGACCTAGAAGTATTCCGACTCGTCGAGAGAGAGTTATGCGTGTACCTCTCGAAACAATGCAACAGTCGGACCTAGAAATATACCGGCTAGATAAGGAAAGTTCGGCGAGTGACGTGTGCACTAACACGACTGTCGGTCTTGTAGGGAATTCCATCATGGCTGCGATACGGGAAGGATGTGTTGCCGTGCTTTCCGCGTTTTTGTCAAAATTCTCCGGTCCACGCCACTTCGCAGGTGAAAGGTTCATAACGAACTCGTTATTTAAAGTGCAGGGACCTAAAAGGGAAATAAATCAATAATGGGGATCGTTTAGTTAGTGCATAATTAGTAAAAATGTGCTGTTTTACCTCGCAGAGGTTATGTTCACTCTTCCGAAAGTGTACTTCATTCTCTATGGACGAATGTGGAGCTACCTGGCGATCTCAACTGCAAGAGGGTACTAGCTTTGCAACTAGACTCACGCCGCGCTGCTATAGGCTGGGGGACTGGACAAGAAAAATTTTAGTGGTAGGAGTGCACACTATTCATTAATCGATTGTACGCACACATGCTCACTCCTAACCTTAAAAACTAGAAACGCGAGAAACATACTTAAACCAGGCATGGCTTCACAGTCCTTGTCACCCGGGAAATGTAATTAATTAATCTTTCTGAAATCTGAAATTCGAATCTTCGAGTTGCCAAAAGACCGTAACCGCGATAATAGAACCATGATGGAGCTTCTCCAAACTGATGGTGGGGTGCTTTGCATGACCGGTACCTAATGAATGAATAAATAGATAAACAATAAAAAACCAAGGCGTTCTATTGGGACACTATTATTAGGGCACTTAGACCAAGTTATTTATGTTCTTCTTCCTTACTCAAGTCCCCTCATCTAAAGTACGCTTACAAAGCCACCTTGATCATACCTATCTATTATTGTCCCCTCTCCCAAGCCCTGTCATTAAAAGCAACTTAACTAAAATCTGAATCACATTTCACTTGGTTTTGTTCCTCCAAGACTCCTTAGTACCTTCAGAATACCTTGATAATATGTTCTTTCACTCTCTAAAATCCTCTCACTACTGACACCGCAACTAGAGTACTCAGTTAAATGATCTCCCTCCTACCCAATAAGATCTTTCTACATAACGAACCCACTAAAACACACTGTTATATTCCCGCTTCACCCCTAAACTAACCCAGTTATAGTACTCTCACTAATGCACTCTCATATATATTCACCCCTTTCCCTTCTAAGCTCCACCACATGAAGTAATTCCACCAAGGAACACTTTTATGCGTTCCCTCCTCTACTCCATGTCGCCTCATCCAAAGCACTCGCACTAAATTACCCTGACTGCATGCTCTCTCTCTCTCTCTCTCGTCCTATTTAAACCTTACCTAAAACGCCCACTAATTTTATTTTTAGCGCCATGACTATCGAAGTGCGATACCCCTCTTCTCTTCTATAGAACCCTTGACTCAAGGTACTTTTACTAAAGCATTTTGATAATATGTTCTTTATCTTGAACATTTTCATGAAGAATTTCCCCTCCTTTCCCCCCAGAACCTTGATTATATGTTCTCGTTTCCAAAAACCCCTTACCTACGCAATTCCACTAAAAACATTGATATGTCGCTTCCTTCTCTATATGCCCCTCTACCAGAGACATTCCCACTAAAGTAGTCCGACTCTTTCCGTTCCCAACTATACTTCATTAAAAATATCTCTGCTGAAGTTCCTTTATTACACCTCATTGACTCTCCTTCTCCTTTTAGCCCTGTCATTCAAGACTCTTTTATGAAAATATATTGACCATATGTTTCTTGGTTATCTTCCTCACTCCTTTCCAACATCCTCTTACTGAAAGCTCTCTGATAGAAAGCTTTGAACATACGTTCCCTCTCCTCCTTAAGTCCCTTATTCAAAATGCTCTCACTAGATACCGTGTTAAATGTTCTCTCTCTTCCTCCTAAGCTTTAGCTTAAAGGGTTTTATCAAAGTAGGCTGCCATATCTACCTCCTATTCTCTAAGTCCTCCCACCTAAAGTACTTTAATGGAAGCAACTGATTATACGTCCCTCTCTATTTTCTAAACACTCGTACTTAAAGTACACTTACCAAAGATCTCTGACATCGCGTTCTTCTCCACTCCAAGATAGACTTAAGTATTATTATTAGAGAGCACTAGATTCTTCCCTCCTCCTAAGCTCTTTAGCTGAAAGCACTGCCATTAAAGAACCATGATTAAATGCATATTCTTCTATCTAAGCCCACTTACCTTCAGACGTCTAGTAAAAATACGATCATATACTCTCTCCCCTTCTTAAGTCCTTCACTAAAGCTCTTTTAAAGCACATTGAGTACATTTTGATTATTCTCCTTTTCATCTAAGTCAGAATATATAAAGTAACTAACTGGAGTGTATCGAATATACCATTTAGGTTATGTTCCTACCTCCAAAGCTTCCACATAGGGCGCCCTGCTTTAATACCCATTGAATGTAATCTCACTAAGATGCTCTTATTGCATATTCCCCTTCTAGGTTATGTTGCATAAATTAGTTCTACAAAGACTCTGATGAAGCCTTTCTTCTTTCTACCTAAGTGCTTGTCTAGAGCACCTACTAAAATTACTTTGACTGTCTGCTCCCTCTAGCCTCTTTAAGCCATCTCACATAGAGTGCCTAGGTAAAGCACTCGGATCATGGGAAGGTGTGACTACACTTTCCTTCCCTAGACCTTCTTACCCAAAGTCACTTACTAGAACACATTGGAAATATGTTCTCTAACCTTTGTATGCACCTTTCTCTTAAACGTATCCTAACCATGGAACACTGACTAAATGCTTATCATTTTCCCATAGTCTCGTACCTGAGTATCTCTATGGAAAAGTATTGATTAAATGTTTCTTTTATTAGCCCTCTACCTAAGGTATCTTCACTAAGTATCATGCTAGAATGTTTTCTTTTTCTTTTGAGTACCTTCACTTAAAGTAGTTCTACTAATGTACAATGATACAATTCACTGATATTTCCATTCCCCGAAACCTTTTCTTTTATGTCCTGTCCCTTTACTTAAAGCGCCCCTACTAAAATACCTCGATCACATGCTTCCTATCTAATCCCCTAAGACCTTAATACATAGAGTCTTAACAGAGCACCCAGACTAAATGATCTCTGCCCACTCTTTTAAGCCCTCCCACGCAAGCAATTCAGTAAAATACCACCAAGCTGTCCGGTCGCCGCACCATCACTCCACCATCAACGGAAGCATTAATGGAGCTTAAAAGTTTCTTTCAGCTTAAAAGTTTTCTTTCGGCGTCTTCTTTCCTTATATTTAAATAAGAAGACACAATTATATCCATGATGGTTGCCCGTGGGGAAAAATATTCCGGAGGTAAACTAGCCTCCCGTTCGGATCTCCGGGTGGAGGCTTTCCCAGAGGCGGTTAGCGTGGTGAGAAGAAGCTCGCGCATAGCGTCGCTGAATGCAGCTAGCGCGACCCCGAAGGTGACGAGTGGATGCACTTCCGGCTTAGGGCAGAGTAAGAGCGCAGCAACACACCGCGTCAGTGCGCGGTCGTCGTCCAAGGCTATTCACCGAGCGACCCCCCGCTGCGTTCCTACCTCCGCACAACTCGAGCTGCACCAGGCGGTAGCCAGTCTTGGAGAGGCTACAGTAGTTTTGAAAAGGTGCGATAAGTCTTGCTGAGGCCATCTTCTAAGGCTGCGCAAACTAATGCCGTTGACGCTAAACCGACTGCAATTAGTTTAGGGGAAAACAGCACTAGAACAATCGCAATAAGTCCTTCCAGCTCAAATAATATACTGGTCGAACAGAAACCAGGGTGTGGACCGATAATCTCGCGACCGCGAACTCGATTGCACGTCCGCATGCTTTCCGCGCAAAACCCCCTAGAAGCGCAACCTACGCCCCTAGTCCCTACAAATAGTGACAACCCCGATGATATATACAATAGCGATGATAACGTCAAAGGAACACACGAAAGAGCCCTCTTACCTCCGATAATAGAGCAAGACCAAGCTAACACATCCCGGGAAGTATCGGAAACAATCCTTGACATAGGCTACGCCACCCCGGCAGCCCTCGAAGGCGACATCATTCGTCAAACCTCTAGTGCGGTAGGCACGGATCTTCAACTCAAGGCACCGCGGATCGCTTTAGCAGAACCCTGCGCACCCACACGCGGTAATTAAATGACTTCGGCAAAGGTCGTAAACCGTACGCTACCAAAAATTCATTTGCTTCAGCTAAATATGTGACGTTCTAAACTAGTAACAGGCGAAGTGCGGGAACTGAATAGACTTGGATGTGCTGCTTCTACAGGAGCCGTATGTCCAAAAGCAAAGGTCAGGATAGCGAAGGGTCAGGATTAGGCAACGGATCAAGAATTGCTGCTATGACCCGGATGACCGCGCATCCGAAGACACACCAGAACAGCGAGCGGTACGGTACCACTCGAGGACCGATTCCGAAACGGCGGAGGCCCCTCTCTTCACGAAGGAAGAGGTCGCGCGGATCATAAAGTCCCTCAAAAACGGTAAAGCCCCGGGGCCAGATCTTATCGAGGTGTGCGTGCTCAAGAGAACATTTTCCGCCATCCCATTCCATTTCATAAACCTTTTTAACGGATGCCTTCAATGGGGTATCTTCCCATCCATCTGGAAAGAGGGTTCCTTAAAAGCACTTCTTAAAGGCGTGGATAAGGATGCGGAGGACCCCAAGTCTTACCGGTCCATATGTCTTCTCTCTGTCGTAGGAAAGGTTCTAAAAAGGCTGCTGAAGTTGCGCCTTAATGAAATATCCCTCGTGCCAGGTAAACTCTCGGAGAAACAATATGGCTTTGTCCCGGGACGCTCCACTGAGGACGCGATAGGAGAGATGCACCTAATTGTTTCTGCCTCCTCACGGAGATACGTCGTTGCATTGTTATTTGACATCTCGGAAGCCTTCGACAAAGCTTGGTGGTCCTTAGTCCTAAAGGCACTCCAAGATCAGGATTGCCCGAAAAACGTTTTCAATGTTATGACTAGCTATTTCGCGGACCGCAAGGTAAAAATCGCTTTAGGAGAGCATGAGGTTTCAAAGCAGGCTTCGAGAAGATGCCCACAAGGATCGGTCCTTCGCCCCTCCTGCTGGAACCTCATGTTTGACCAGCTCCTCCGGATACTCGAAGAATCATCAGAAGTTAACACGATAGCCTACACGGACGACCTACTCGTCATCGTGGACGGAGACTACAAGAAGGAACTGGAGGAGAAAGGTAATCGCGTGGTAAATAGCATCACCGGATGGTGCACATCGGCGAAATTATCCATCTCCGAGCGTAAGAGGGAAGCGATCGTCCTCAAAAGCGACTGGGTGAAGAGAAAACCCATCAGTAGAAGGGGAGGACAATGGCCGTATTGGAAGCGGAAAACAGCGAAAAAGACCGATTTAGCTAGCAGGCCTCCCACCATAAAGATAGGGAGCAACAGAATTAGATTTAGGAATTCCGTTAGATACCTTTAGGTATATTTCAATAAAGGACTGGGAGTCACGGCACACTGCCGTTACCTTAACGACAAGGTCGACCCACTGTTCGCAGAGCTAGGAAGTCTAACAGCTAAGGAATGGGGACTCCGTCACTGCGCCCTCCGGTCGATCTATCGCCGCGTATTAACCCCCCACGGTCACGTACGCGGCAGCAGGATGGTCTGACCTCTGTACAGAAGGGTACCTAAGAAAGTTAAGCGCGACCCAACAATCGGCCCACATCTCGATTACATCAGCGTATCGCACAACCGCCACGGAATCCCTCTGCGTCGTAGCAGCAGAGAACTCTAGTTACGTAAACGAAGGAGACTATACGACATCAGGAGAAATAGGGATACCGAGATAACTATGCGAAGATTGGAAGACACAGAGATTAAGCGCGCAGGTCGAAGAAGAAATTTTCAGGGATTGACAATCTAGATGGGAGAACTCCCCCAAGGGAAGGACAATGTTCGCGTATTTCCCGGACATCAAGGAAAGGATGGGTGCCCGTTTCGTCTCTCCTAACCACTTCACATCTCAGTTTATTACAGAACACGGAGCTTTTAAGGCCAAGCTGAAATCACTGATCATCATCACAGAAGGAACATGCGAATGTGGTGAAGAGGACACGGTTTCGCATCACATCGTCGATTGTCCGGTTTTTGAACCACAGAGAGTGGCTTTGGAAGAAATTCTCCGTGGAAGGAGGTGGCCCGAGGTAGCGAGGCATCTTGTCTCCACGGCCGAGGCCTTCTCCCTCTTCGCGGAGTTTTGTAAGGAAACCCTCCTTATTAAGAGTTGTTATTTCGTAAATCCTGTTCAGCTGAGATTGTCGGAGTCCTGGTGATGGGGGTGGGTGCCTGTAATCTTCTCAGGTTAACCCACTCCTGAACAAGATAGGGTCGGAGATACTCGTAAGCATTTCCCTATATTTTTTTTTCTATCACCCAACTCTCTTCCTTAAACCTACTATCCTTCCAATCCTATCCCATTCTATGGAACGAGTGCCAAGGATCGTGGTACTGTGCGTGGGCCTCCCAGTAACCACTGGGAGAACCCCCATGGGCACGGCTAGCATCAACGTGGTGATACTTTGCTGCGAGGATGTTGGTCGTGGCTAAACCGCTTACCCTGCCCGCCGACAGGAGTTTTGGGTTTTCCGAATCCAGTCTCTTCGTTGTGGTGGCTGCTCTTTGTAGGTAGTACCGTTGCATATTCCCTAATGGGCGAGGTAGCATAGCTGCAGACACCCTTCGGGTGTCCACCTTTACAATATACTATCGGCCTTGCAAGTATTTCGACTTGTCGGGGGAAGTTATGCGAGTGCTTCTCGAGCAAATGCGGTTATCGGACATGGAAATATTCCGACTAGTCGACAGAAAGTTATGCCAGTACCTCTCGAAGCAATGCGTCTGTCGGACTTGGAAATATTCCGAGTAATCCAGTGAAAGTTATGCGAGTGCCTCTAGAAACAATGCGGCTGTTGGACTTAAAAATATTACGACTAGACGAGGGAAATTTATTCGAGTGACTGAACCAACGCGACTGTTGGAATTGGAATTATTCCGAGTAGTCGAGGGAAAGTTTTGCGAGTTCCTCTCGAAACAATGCGGCTGTCGAACTTGGTAATATACACACTAGTCGGCCGAAAGTTATACGGGTGGCTCTCGAAATGATGCGACTGTCGGATTATGACATATTCCGACTAGTCGACTGGAAATTTTGAGAATGTCTCCCAAGTCATCGGGACTGTCGGATTAGGAAGTAACCCGACTAGTCGCAGGAAAGTTAACGGATTGCAATTGAAACCAATGTGGATGTCATATTTTGAAATATTCCATCTAGTCGGGAGGAATTTATGCGAGTGCCTCTCCAACCAATACGGCTGTTGGACTTGGAAATATAGCGACTATTCTAGGGAAACTTATGCCAGTACCTCTCGAACCAATACGGTTGTCGGACTTGGAAATATCCCAACTATTCGTGGGTAACTTATGCAAGTGAATTGTACACAAATGTGTCTGTTGGGCTTGAAAATATTCCGTCTAGACGAGGAAAATTTATGCGAATACCTCTATTACCAATGTGACTGTCGGACCTAGATATATTTCTACTAGTTGATAGAAAGTTATGCAAATGCCTCTCAAACCACAACGGCTGTTGCAATTGCAAATATTCCTACTAGTCGAAGGAATATTATGCGGGTGCCCCTCGTACCAAAGTAACTGTTGGACTTGGAAAAATTCTGACTAGTCGAGTGAATGTTATGCACGTAATTTGTGAACCAATGCGACAGTCGGGCTTGGAAATATTAAGACTTGTCGAGAGTAAGTTATGCGAGGGCCTCTCGGTAGAATGCGACCGTCGGACTTGGAAATATTCCGAGTAGTCGAATGAAAATTATGTGAGTGATTTTTGAAACAATGCGACTGTCGGACATGGAAATAATCCAAATTGTCGAGGGAAAGTTATGCGAGTAACTCTCGAATCAATGCAGCTGTCGGAATTTCAAATAATCCGACTAATCAAAAGAAATTTATGCTATTGCCTTTGGAAGCAATGCGGCTGTCGGAATTGGAAATATTTCGACTAGTCGAAGGAAAGTTATTCGAATGCCGCTCGAAACAATGCGGTTTTTGGACGTGGAAATTTTCCGACTAGACTTCGGAAAGTTATGTGAATGACTCTCGAACCAATGCGACTGTCGGACTTGGAATATTCCGACTAGTCGTGGGAAAGTTATGCGAATAAGTCTAGAAACAATGCGATTGTCCGACTTGGAAATATTCCGACCAGTCGAGCAAAAGTTATGAATGTTCCTCCCGAACGAATACGACTTGGTATTAAAACTATTCCGATTAGTCGAGAAAAAGTAACGATAATAATATAGTTAATAATAAAGGTTAACAATAACGATAATTATAACGAGTTTCATAATGGTAACGATATTGGAACTAATAAAGATAATAACGATAAAAATAACGATAAAAGTAACCATCACAACGAGAATAGTAAGGGTAATTATAACGTTATTAAAATCGATAATATTCATGATAATAATGATAATAATTATAATAATTACAATAATAATAATAATAATAATATTGACGATCATAAGAACGATAATAATAACGATAATAAGATTAATATTAATAACGAAAATAATATTAATAATAGTAACTATAAAAATAACACAAATAATAGCTATAATCATGACAATAATAATAATAATTGTAGTAATAAAAACAATAATAACGATAATAATAACGATAATAATAATGGTAATAATAACGTAATAATAATGGTAATTGTAACGGTAATAATAACGGAAACCATAACGGTTATAATAGCAATAATAATAACAATAGGAGTAACGATAAGAATAACGAAAATAATAATGTTAATAATAACGATATTAGTAAATATATTGAGAACGATAATGATAACGATAATAATAGCGATAATAATAAAGAAAATAATAACAATAATAATACCGATAATAATAACTATAATAATTACGATAATAATAACGATATTAATAATGATTATATTAACGACAATAAAAACGACAATAACAAGGATAATAATATCAAAAATAATAGCAATAAAAAAAAACGCTAACTAAAACGGTAATAATAACTATAATAATGACAATAATAACTAGAATAACAAAGGTATTAATACCGGTAATAATAACGGTAATAATAAAGGTAATAATAAAGATAGTAATACCATCAATAAAACGATAATAATAACAATATTAATAACTATAATAATATCAATAATAATAACGGTAATAATTTTGATAATTATATCGGAAATAATAACGGTAATAATAGCAGTAACAATAACGGAAATATTATGAATAAGAATAAATATAATAATAAAGATTATAATATAGATGATAATAACGTTCATAATAACGATTGAACTAACAAGTAACAATAACGGAAAAAAATACGAGAATAATAACAATAATAATAACCGTAATAATAACGATAATAATGATGATAATAATAGGGATAATAATAAAAGTAATAATAACGATAATAGTAATGGTAATAATAACGGTAATAGAGACGGTAATAATTATGATAAAAATAACACCTATAATAATAATAATACTTACGATAATAATTATGATAATATTAACGATAATAGTAAGGATAATAATAACGATAATAATAACGATAATGATAAGGTTTATAATAACGATAATAATAACGGTAGTAATATCGATAAAAATAACGATAACAATAACGGCAATAACAACGGTAATAATAGTGGTAATAATAACGGTAATAATAACTTTAATAATAACTGTATTAATAACGGTAATAATAAGATTATTAATAACGGTAATATTAACTTTAATAATAACGAAACTGATAACGCTAATAATAATGATAAAAATAGCGATAATAATAACAATAATAATAATAATTATAAAGATAATATTAACTATAACAATAACGATAATAATGAATGTAAATAATATCATAATAATAACGATAATATTAACGATAATTATATCGATATATAATGATAACAATAACTATAATTATAACGACAGCAATAACGCTAATAATAATAATAATAAAAAAGACAATGATAACGATAATAATAACGCTAATAATAAAGATAATAGTTGTCATGCATCAATAAATAAAGACAACAAGAAGAATCCAAATAAAGTAGGGGAATTCTGGGACCTCCTGGACGATGAAATGTCTAAAATTCCAAAATCAAATGTAGTGATATTACTTGGAGATTTTATTGCCCAAATAGAAAGAGAGAGTATTCATATACCAATAATGGGAGAATATGCTGCACATAAAAGAACAAACAGAAATGGGATGTAATTGATTACTATTTGTAAAAACTTTCAAATGATGGTAATGTCGACTTTATTCAGCAAATTGCCAAGATGAGCAAAAACATGGATTTCTCCAAATCCAATGCTAGGTGAATTTCAACTAGATCATGTAGCTATATCCAAAAGAAACATGAAAGAAATTATGAATGTCAAGGTAGTAAGATGCATAGAATTTGACTCCGATCATTTTTTTCTAAAATCAAACTCAAATTCTTACCCAACAGAAATCACAGAAAAGGGGAAAAAATAAATAAGTACAACAAAAATAGACTCCAAATTACACAAGAAACTTTGGAAACATTTCAGGAAGAAATAAAAGTTACTCATCATGGGAAGTGGCAAGATTTATCTAAAGAAATAATGAACGTAGCCCAGAAAATATTTGGACCAGCCAAGCATAGAAAAAAACCTTAGTAGAACCATATATGTGAAGATGCAATACGGAAGAGAACAAAACAATGGAAAAAGTGGAAATGCTCGGGGAAAACTGAACACCATGATTAATTCAAACAACAAAGAAAAGACATTATTAGAATAATAAGGGGAGTTAAAAGATCTTTCGAAAAATCACAACTTATCGACCTGCAAAACAACTTTGTTAAAAATAATTCACGAAATTTCTATCAAACTTTTAAGAGTCAATTAAAGGGGTATCAAGAGCTTAGCATATGCTTCAAAGATGAAAATGGAAAATTTGGACTATACAATGCTGAGAACTGTGGAATACTTGTGAAACACTTTGATCAACTTTTAAACTGCCCTGAACCAAAACATGTATTGGAATTCTCTGAAACAACTGAAAATCTGCAAGAAGATATACCACCCAATGCTGAAGAAATTAAAGAAGCAATTAATAATCTAAAAAATAATAAAGCTAGTGGAGAAGACTCTATATCAGCTGAACTTTTGAAATGGTCTCAATCAAAAATCATTGAAGAGCTGAAGTTAATCTTGGAAGATATTTGGAGAACAGAGAGGTTTCCAGAAGAGTGGAAAGTAGCTCTAATTCACCCATTACATAAAAAGGGGACAAACAGAACGTTGATAATTATAGAGGCATCTCTCTTCTGCAAACTGTATACAAGGTAATCTCAAAAATATTGCTGAATAGAATAGAAACAACACTTGACAAGCAACTGGGCGAGTATCAAGCTGAATTTCGAAAAGGTAGATCTTGTTCAGAACAAATTTTTAACTTAAAATTCATAATTCACCATAGGATACTGAATTCAAAGGACATAGTTGTAACTTAAATAGATTTTAAAAAGGCATTTGACTCAGTTGATAGAGAAACCATAGATAAAACACTACGTGAATTTGGAGTTAAAAATAAATTGGCAAACTTAATACATGAAACACTCACAGACACGATTTCAAAAGTAAAATTTATGGGTGACATATCTAAACCTATTGAGATAAATACAGGTGTAAGGTAAGGTGATGGTTTATCACCTCTTCTGTTCAACTTTGTTCTAAAAAAAATTGTCAGAATTTGGAAGGTAAAGCAAAAAAGAATAAAACATTTCGCCAGTAATTTAGGGGAGAAAAAACAAAAGCACTGAAATAAGTTGCCTAGAATTTTCAGACGATTGTGATATAGTGTCAGACAATCTAAAAAGTGCAACAACACAAATCAATATTGTGGAAGAAATAGATAACAAAGGAAGTTTGAAAATCTCCGTAGAAAAAACTAAAGTTATTACAAACATCAAGAACGCTCTAAAATTTTTTACTACAGATATTGGTTCAGTGGAAAAAGTAAAGAAATTCAAATATTTGGGAAAAATAATTCAAGAAAATGGTTTAGAAAAATCTGCAGTAGAAGAAAGGTTACGCAAGATGGAAAGGGCGTATGGTATCACTAAGAATTTTTTCAACAAAAAGTGTTTATCTAAAAATCTTAAAATAAGGCACTACGCTACAGTAATGAAACCGGAATACTTATCGCGAGTAAATACTTGGTACTAAATTACAAATTAGATAAATTAGAAGTACTAGAAAGGAGAATTATGAGGAAAATTTTAGGTCCAGTGAAAACAACAAAAGTATGGGAATTAATATCTAATGATGAAATATACAGGAACATAGAAGGCATAACAGAAACGATAATGAAAAGAAGACTGCAATTTTATGGCCATATTTACATAATGGATGAGTCCAGATTACAAAAAGGATACTCTTGCACCTTTGAGAGAAAAAGGCAACAACTAGCAGGATTCAAGAGATAAAGAATGGTTCAGCAAGAAATAATATAAGTGAGGAAGAAACTATAGACAGCATAGTGAAAAGATGGAGGAATATTGAATGGAACGAAGAAGAAAACAGCTAAGTGTGAAGAATTGAAATTGGCAAGTGAGACCTAGAAGGCCTCATCGAAAGAAGAACGGTGATAATATCGGTAATGATATCGGTAGTAATAACAGTAATAATAACGTTAATAATAATGGAACAAATAACGGTAATAATAATGGAAAAAATAACGGCAAAAATAACTGTAATATTAACGATAATAATTACGATAATAATAACGATAATAATAGCGATATTAATAACGATAACAATAACCATAATAATAACAATAATAATTACGATAATAGTAACGATAAAAATAACGATAATAATAACTATAATAGTAACGATAATAGTACGGATAATAATAACGGTAATATAAAACGAAATATTAATGATATCAGTAACGATAAAAATAAAGATAATAATAACGGTATAAATGACGATAATAATAAGAATAATAATAAAGATAATAATAACGATAATAATAACGATAATAATAACGATAATATTAACGATAATAATAACGTTAACATTAACTGTATCAATAAAAGAAATAAAAACGATATTAATAACGATAATAACAACGATAATAATAGCTGTAATAATAAAAGTAATAATAACGATAATAATAATTGTAATAATAATGGTAATAAAAAAGGTAATGTTAACGATAATAATAACTATATTAATAACGATAATAATAACGGTAAAAATATCGGTAATAATAAAGATAATAATAACGAAAATAGTAACGACAATAATAACAAAATTAATAACGATAATAATAAGGATAATATTAGAAATAATAATAACGATAAAATGACGGTAATAATAACGATAATAAAAACAATAATAATACAGATAATAATTGCAGTAATAAAAACAATAATAATAAAGATAATAATAACGGTAATAATAGCAATAATAATAACGAGAATAATAATGAGAATAATAACTAGATTAATAATGATAATAATATCCATAATTATAACGGTAATAATTACAATAATAAAAACAATAATTATAAAAAAAATAATAACGGTAATAATAACGATAATAATAACGAGAATAATGACTATATTAATAACGATAATAATATCGATTATTATAACGTAATAATTACGGTAATAAAAACAATAATAATGAAGATAATAATAACGGTAATAATAGTGATAATAATAACGAGAATAACTAGATTATATACGATAAATATAACGATAATAATAACGAGAATAATAATTAGATTAATAACGGTAGTAATAACGATAAAAATAACGATAATAATAACGGTAATATTAAAGGTAATATTAACTGTAATAAAAACGGTATTGGTAACGATAATAATAACGATAATAATAAGGTTAAATATAACGATAATAATAACCAATATAATAACGATAATGATAACGGTAATATTAACGATAATAATAACGATAATTGTAAGGACAATGATAACAGTAATAATAACGTTAATAATAACGGTAACAATAACGGAAATAATAACGATAATTACAACGATAATAATAACGATAATAATAACAATAATAATAATGATAATAATAACAGTAATAATAACGTTAATATTAACGGTAATAATAAAAATAATAATAACGATAATAATGACGATAATAATAACGATAATAATAACGGTATTGGTAACGATAATAATAACGATAATAATATGGTTAATAATAACGATAATGATCAGTACAGCTAGATGCTTTAAACTCTTAAATCCTCTACCAAGCTTGGAATAAAACATGGAGAAGCGTCAGCTATTTTCTATGTAGTCAACTTGACCGGAGAAAGGATATTTTTCTGAAAATATGCAAATCCGTAAGTTGATGAAAAGAAAAGAATTTCTAACATCTGATGTCGAAGAGCGATGGATACGAAAACGCAAGAGGAAGGGAGAGAGATAGAAAGAAAGATAGAGAGGGAGAAAAAAAGAGAAAGAGAGGGAGAACTATAGGAAAAGAGAGAGAAAGAAAGGGAGAACTATAGAGAGAGAGAGAGAGGGAGAGAGAAACTTATAGGAAAAGAAAGAGAGAAAGAGAGAGAGAAAGAAAGTGAGAGGAGATCGTCTAATGAGCGTTCCGTGTAACGCGAAATTAAGCGCGACATGGAATTTAACGTCATTATGCGCATGGCGATGCTCAGCGAATTCCGTGCAAATAATTCGGCGTTTCCGGCATTCGGCATCGCATAAATCAAACAAATAAACTGTTTAACGTGATAAATATTGCGCCCCTATAATCTACTCGTTTCTAGCCGCACGATTGATTTCTAGCAGATAAATCCAGGCCACAAATTAAGGTAGAACGACGCGCACGCGTGCATACTTACAATACACGGAAACGAAGCTCCAAAGAAGTTTCATGACAAAGGAGGGTGAAACTGGAAACGATAAAGAGCGTCGCGAGATGTCACGACGATGGCGTTAGCGGTGCCGTTGTCGTTGCCATTGTCATTGCCGGCGGACTTTACGCAAGTAATAAAACAATAGTTCTTAGGCGAAGGAAAGCACTTTTTAAAACCTTACCACACATCCATCCAAAGTCGAAAATTCCCCGAGCAAACAGAACTAACATTACGACTTTCTACCTTTTCCTCTCTTTTCTCTCTCTCTCTCTCTCTCTCTCTCTCTCTCTCTCTCTATCTATCTATCTATCTTTTTTTCCGTGTTTATACCGAGTCGATCCCCTTACCATTTTCCTTCTTCAACCTTTATCTCAATCCTTCTATCTGCACTAGTCAACGTTTCAACGGAAACACTGTCCCTATGATAAGGCGCAAGGTAGGATTTCTGTCGAGGTATCACAGATACGCTACCCTACGTCGGGGGATTCAACGTCGTAATGAACTTTACGTTTCGCAAGATATACTTCGAAGATAGATATAATTTTACTTTAAACTTCGTTCCCTACGTCGTTTGTACTTATGCAATACTAAGTAATTCAAGTAACTAAATATGTATGTGTATTACGTAAATTACTACATTGTTATAAGATATTCATCAGTGTAAAAACGTAAGTATATTACTACTTACAGCAAAAAAAAAAAGAAAGAAAAAAAACTTCATCATTCGTTTAACCGCGCAGACAGCTTCTGCGCAGGTAGCTTTTGCGTAAATAAACCCTCCCTCTTAAGCAATTAGCATCTGCGCAGATAGCCCCTTCACCCTACGAAGATAGTCTCTGCACAAATAAACGTGAGAGTCGAAAATTCGAGCATTGAAAATTCTGCTTATCAATGCGTTTGAATGGATTTAATTGAGAGCACCTCGTATCTTTGAAACGTTAACCTCGTTTTAACACATTCCGTGCTATGTGTACTCCCAGTGATACACGTTAAACTTGATCTTCAAGCCACGTGTACTACCGGTGGTACACGTAGTCATTTTTTTCTTTAGTCGAAGTACGAAATCGCCTGAACGACAAGTCAGGCAAAAATGGCTTGGCACGGAACGTGTTAACGATCGTTCTCACACGAATTTCCTATGTCGACATGATTGTTAGTTTTGGCAAATAGAAACGAAAAGAAGGAAAAAGAAAGAAAAGTGAAAAGAAAAAGGAAGCAAAGAAAAAAAAAGAAAGAAGAAAAGAAAGGAAAAAGAGAAAAGGAAACAATCGGACATAGAAATTTCTTGAAGAGAGAATCGATTAATAAGAAAAATGAAAAATAATCGAGAACCTCTCGAAGTCGTCGCGACGGGCGACAGCTGGTGCTCCCTTAACGAACGTTAAGGTAAGTAAAAGCGTTAAACTCGAAGCACGGGAGGAAAAACCGCGTGCGAACCGTCCGCAGTTGCCTCGGGGTCGTGCTATTTTTGCTAACTTTTCCGTTAATGCTCATCCTTGGAAAAGAAGAAGAAGGAGGAGGAGGAGGAGGAGAAAAACAAAACAAGAAAAAGAAGAAAAAGACGAAGAAGAAGAAAAAGAAGAAAAAGTAATAGAAGCCGTGACGGCGTACTCACCTGACTGTAAGAGAAACGACGAGCCAAAGAATTCCATTAAAATACATTAGATTCCGGTACGCTCTCAGCGCCATGATTCTTAATGGTGTATTCACCCAGGTGGCTCGTATGCACTTACTTATCTAAAACGAAGTGACTCTTCTTTAGAATGTTACACCCTTTAGCTCAAGCAACTTTTTGATACTATTCCTTCTATCGATTGTTACTTTGTTAATTGCCTTTACTAAATACCTCAACCTTGTTCTCAATGAATTTCTCTCAAGAAGATTCTAAGGTTTACTACCTCTTCACTATATGGATAAAAGACGTATGTGAAGAGTAAGAACAAAGAGAGAGAGAGCGCGCGCGAAAGAGAGAGAGAAAGAGAGAAGCAAGGAAGAACATAAAAATAAAAGAAAAATAAGATATACGTGAGCAATTTGAATAACTTCTAAATTATGAGTTGTATGAAAAATCGTTTTATATACAAGTGACGTTGGTTCCCAGCAAGATTACTTTTATTAATAAACTCTCTGTCAAATGAACGATGTTATTTCATTGAAATCTTTGATGTTATTCGCTATTGGAATAAATAAAATAATATCATGTTAATGATATGATTTAAATTAGAGATATTATAGTTGAAAATAATATAGTTGATATTTAAATTTTTGAAAATATTTCTACTTATGAAAAAAGTTGATGTATTGTGTAATATCCTTTTTGAAACCATGTAACTTTCGTATACAACAATTTTTCATCAAACGCATAATTTTAAAGTTATGCAAAGTAAGTATGTTATATGTCTCGTAGTGTATATAAAAGGAAAAGGAAGAATGTAAAATGGTGAAAGAGAAAGAGAAAGAAAACTTGCCCCATAAGCCAATTATTTTCAAAATTGATGAAAGGCTTCTGCCACCGAGACAACGCTTATTCTCTCTCTCTCTCTTTCTATCTAATGAGATGATATTACCTTTTGTAAATATAGGATCTAAATTAATACAAATTATAACGACCTTTATATTATAACATTTATTGAAAATAAACCTACATTTTAATATTTCAATCGTTACAGGGTTTTGTGTGAATATCACGTTAAATATATCTACGAGAAATTAATCATGCTTACGAGAAGATAGCGATCTGTCGACAGTAGCCGTAAATACTCGAAATTCAATACGTGTTTGTGGACATACCGAACTCGATGTAGCGATTGATTGAAATTTTCTTCAGTTTAGAAAGGGATAACAATTAAGGAAGTATTTCAAAATCTAACAACATTATCAATTGAGCTTACCTAACAACAATATCAAGAGATCGGGCGTTTAACCATGGAAATTTATATATGAAAAAAAAGAAAAAGAAAGAAAAAGATATGTAAAAAATTATAATATCGAGAATATTGAAGCAATGATAAATGGTGACATATATTTATAAAGATTTTCCAATTAAACAATATTAATGAATAAAAGGCAGTGAAATAATTTGTTTCTCTAAGTGTACCAATGTTATTTAAATGAGAAAGCCATAATTAGAGAGCTCATACCACGAAATCGCATTGAATCACAATTATTTTAGTAATAACTCTCTTTCATTTCTGAATTATTCTACAAAATCGTTTTACGATATAAAATACGAGGGTATTGATTAATTTATATTTCGAACAGTAATATTGACTTTTACAATTAATTTCATTTCAGCTTAAACTAAGTTATATCGTTTCAATTCCTATTATTTTATATTCCTGAGTTTTCCTTTCGTTCTTCTTCTTTTTTTTTCAAGTGAATAACCACTAATATTTTCAAGAAATATCTTGCTTTACCTTTTACGAAACTAATATTTTCTTCTTTTATCTCTTCAGGTTAAATTATTTGAATCTATCAAATCTTTGTTTACCAATAAGCCATTGTTAATTGTAATGAACAAGATAGATGTCACACGTTTGGAAGAACTTCCTCTTAAAAAACGCGTAAAACATCTTGAAGCCATTAGAAGCGAATAAAAATGTGCTAGTATTATAAATAAGCACATTAACAGATTATAGTATATGGATGTAAAAACACAAACGTGTGAAAGTAAGTATTCTATCAAAGTAATTATATATAACAGGAGGAAGATATATTAAATCGATTACATGTTGTTCAACCAGTACAAAGGGATGAAAAAATTCGACCACGTATTCTAGAAAGTGTTTTACATAAGAAACAAGCTACAGTTGATAAGATGGAACAAAAACAAAAATTGGAAAAAATAGAGGAAGAGATGGGTGATGATTATGTATTTGATTTGAAGAAGAATTACGATATCGAAGGAGAAAAGAAATATGACATTATACCAGAAATCTGGGAAGGTCATAACATGCGGATTACATTAGTCCAGATATATTCGAGAATGGTATATATCACTGATTTATGAACTATTTATGAACTAATATATTCATTTTTGATTAAATTTATCTCGAAAAGTTCTTTGTGATTAAATTTCAATCTCTGTGATGAAAATTTCAGAAATTAAAACAATTAAAATGAGAATATATCAGAGAAAAATTTGATATGTACGATTACAAAATACCAGAATTGAGAGAAGAAGATAATTATGAAGGACGAAGTTTATATACAAAGACATCTTCAAAACCAGTTTTGCCACGAACAGCTGCAGCAAAGGTACAAGACAGATCTGTCTCGAAATTGAAAAAACAAATGGAAGATCTTGATACTGATATGGAAAATATAGAAAATGTATTGAAAGTCGTTTTTGGGCTATAATTATCATTAACAGTTTGAATTTTGTAATTTTTGTCATTTCTGTAATTTAGAGGAATTTAACTTCTTCGCAATATATCCGAAGTTCTCAATGAACAAATTATGAAGAAAATTAGTCTAAATCTCTATTTGACAATTTATTGTGAATTAGCAACCTTATACTGAGTCTGATATGAGTCATGTAGCGCAAAATTTATTTCTTTTCCTTCAATAAATTTTGCAATATACGGATTATATAATTCTTTTATATTGTTATCAACATCCCATATCAAACTATAGACATAATCAGAAACTTGATATATCGTCGATAGTATATCTTCAGAAATATGTATTCTTATCAGGTTTTAATTTCCTGTTGCAAAAATATTCTCTGGCCATTACACTAACTGATAGCGCAGTTAGTAACTGCATAATGGCCAAAAACATGGTCTGTTAATAATTATCATCTGTTTTACAACTCTCCCGTGCGGTGATATAGGAATAAATCTTGCCCCCTTTCGATATTTAAATACCGAGCTAGGAGAAGTTCTTAAATGCTTCAAATTTACTTTAAAATTTGGCTTTCGATGGAGAACGTTATTGACCTTAAGTATAAAGATTATAACCAGATGCTTTATATTTATATATTTATACCATTCGGCAATGTATCAATGAGTTTCTGATTGGCAATCTCCTGTGTATATTTTAAATCATGCATATCAATATCAGTGAGTAATTATTCATTATATTTATGATTATTTTGTTGATTAAATGCTTCAAAAAAAACGATTGAAGCAATAATAATTTTAACAATGACTTTAATGACCGAACATTGCCTCTTTCATACTTTTCCTAATAAGAGCCTTAATGTTCATAACTAAGCAATGTCTTAAAACAGAACATGGTTGGTGTTTCAAAGATAACATTGTCTCTTCCGACTGCGTAATTAGTTCTAACCCAAGCATACTTGATCGTGTTCTTGTATAATCATCTACAATTTTGTAATTCCTTTCTGAAATTTGTCTATAATGTAATTATGAATTATCTTGAGCTTCTACAAACGAAATCCATGATTATCTACATATTTCTGAAAATGTTTGCATTTGTTTAAGACAGCTGTTTTCGTCTATCAGTCTTTGAAAATAGCTCGAAATCTTGGTTGAGTTCTAACAATTTTTTGCATGTTCCATCAACAGTTTTTTCTTTGTTATATGTACACCCTCCTTTAATTTACTATACAAATATCCATACTTAAATTTTATGGCCATTGTCACGTATACGTGATCTCACAAATCTAGTGTTTATCAGAAAAGAAATATTTTATATTTTTATAGTTAGTCTAGAAAAGTCTTGGAACGAAGAAGAAATATATATAGATGCATTATCAAATATAGATAGTAAATAGTGATAATAAATGGTCACTAAACAACTATATTTCCAATTTACATGAATGTATGGAACAATTCTGATTGCAAAAAGCCGAAAATTTAGATATACAATCAAGTATTAAATTATTTATTGGAAATGAACTGCTAAATTTATTTGTTAGAGAAACAAATTTACACTACTATCAATAGGATATTACTATTGGTAGATGGTATATTTTCCCTAGTTTTTGATGCTCTATTTTTGCAATACAGTTATTACAAGTACAGATACTCAGTTGCAGAGAGTAACATACATCTTGTGGATATGAACTAGATGTTACTCCAGAATGCTTTGATTTTTTTTCCTGTTCTATGCGTTATTAATTTCTTTCATGTTCTGTGCGCTATTAATTGTTTGTTATGAGTTTTCCAATGTTTATAAAACTTTTTTTGATACATGTTGAATATTTAATTTTTTCTTCTTTTTTCATTTTTCTTGTATCTTCTAAGCTTATTTACTGCTGTTTGTAATTTTTATGTTTTAGTGTCTAGTTGCTCTGCTATTTCTTTAGTTGTCATTTCTTTTAATGTTTTTCTTTTCTCTGATAGTTTGTTTTGTTGGCATTGAGATAGTTGTCAAATTTATTTTCTTAGTGTTTTTATATTTCGCTGTAATTTGTATGCAAAGCTAGTGTTACTACTTGATTTATTTTGGACTTTCTTGTTCTCTCTATTTCTATAATTTTGCAGTTCTATCTCGTGTGTATATTAGAAGTTGTAATTCTTCCATCGTTGTATGGTTGTTTATTTTGTTTTTGCTTGTTGTTATTAGTTAATTCTCTTGTATTTTCTATATGTATAGTTGCGAATCTCTATATGTTTAGATTCTATATAGGTTTTATCTTTTCTATATTTCTTGTGTTCGTCTTTGTAGGTTTTATTTTTCGTTAGATTTTACTTTTATCCTTTCTTCTCCAAGTTTTTCTTGTTCAAGGTGTTCGAATATGGATACAGTTTACTCCTAAGTATTTTTGTTTCTTTCTCCATAAGTGTGTTTTCTTGAGATACAATTTGTTGTAATCTATTCGTTCCAGCTCTAAATCTAATCTATTTTTGCATTTTTCATTATGACGGGTATTTGATTGGCTAGATGTTGCCTTTTATGAAATCAAATTCTGGATATTTGTTTATAAAAGTCGGATGTTGTCCTTATTTTCTTTAAGAACCTGCTTTACACATTAGGGGCTTATAGGGGCACATAGGGGGACATGTAAGCCTAATTAATAATTTCCCTTTTTGTCGTTTCTTACGACAGACAGAGATTACTGGGAGTATTCTTATATAAGAGATTTCATATTTTGTATTAGAAAATCTATTTCATAACAATTCAGTAAAATGTTATATACTATTATACATATGAATATTTAGATTTTGTATTTTTTTCTATTTACCCGCTGTGATCGAAATGAACGTACTTGATAGATATCATAATTACAGCACGATTACGAACGATGTCGTATGGTAAACTCGTTATTATCTCTCAGATGTTGATATGGTATATTTTTAAAATAACCAATTTATTGAGGTCGGTAACTTTAAAATAAAAGAGAAAAACTATCTAAAATTTGTGAAGTAAGACTGTAACATTTATATTGCAGAAGAAACTAATCATTTTTTTACATTGTTTAATTGTAGACAAATTTTTTAATTAGCCTTTTATAGCATAATTTTTATTTCTAAGTTTAAACAAGATTACTTATACTGCAGTTTATAATGTAATATAACAATTACACCAAGTTAGTCATACTATAATTATACTAATATAAGTTACACTGAGTGTAATATATTTTTATGTATTGTTGTGTTACTTTCCTGAAAGTTACTCGTTCGTGTAATATATGCGTAAATTTTAAAATAAAGGTATTTAAGAAAGTATACAGAAAAGTATAGTAAAAAAAAAATTAATACAACAAAAGATTAATTGGTCTTTTGAGTAATTCATGCGTTGGCTAAGCACATACATACATTCTTCGCTAGTTCAGATAAATTCATTACTATATATATATATTTGTGAAGGCTTATTTCATTTTTCGTCGTAACATTTATCATTGGTATTATAATATGTTTTTTGTAAATGAACATTTATATTTGCTAAGTTTAAGTTATACTACATTAATCTACACCATGATAGTTATATTACGAAGGTAGTTATATTAACATAAGTTTAGTATCAAAATAATGAGTTAAAATTCGCTGATATTAACTTGAATCGTTAATAATCCAGTTGAGTTTTCTAGTTTAACAGCTATAAATTATTAATCGGTTATCATCATCTTATAATTAGAATCTGCGTTATGTTTCCGTCACCCACAATAAAGACATTTGCTCTATCAATTTTTAACGTATTAAATACTAAGCGTTAATTCTTTATTAATATATGTAGCTTCCAAATAATCAATCAATCAATTTGAATTCGTGATTTTATTATGAATTTGTTTAATCATGCGTGCGTGCGTGCGTGCGTGCGTGCGTGTGTGTGTGTGTGTGTGTGTGTGTGTGTGTGTGTGTGTGTGTCGGGAAAGCAAATGATTGGAAGATATCTTTTCACTTTTGTTGTTGTTACTTATTTTTATTTTACAACTTGAAATATAATCAATTACACCAAGAAGATCTAAATAAAAGTGAATAACTATGCCGTACCAATATAGCTTATAATGGATTAGTACAATTAATTAGCACTATAACTACAATATTACAAAAAGTTTAATATAATACATGTCAATGCAATGTAGCGCAATCACAAATAATATTTAATATCGTTCTAATTACAAGAGTGTATTTGTACGAAGTATGAATACAGTGAACTAAAACGTTGGGATAACGAATTCACGGTCACGACATTTATCCAATATCAGTCCCAAAGCTAGATTGCCTTCACTTCTTCTCAAGAACCCTTCCTTCACTTAAAAAAAAAAAATAATATCTATTTTCCATTATTCTCAACGGCCAATAGGCTTCCCAAAAATCTCTTAATCTCTATCACATTTCTAACGTCCTGTGACAGTGGCAAGTTTAGCGACCATGTGCCATTCCAAGCCTAAGCTTTTACCATAATAAAACAATTTAGAAAAACTTTCTATAAGCGAATAAAAATAAACTATTATAATAAAATATTTAAAAATACTACAATTAAAAATAATCTAAAGGGATATTCCCATGGTTCTTCCAAAGGAAAATCTCAATTTACTATCTGATATATATATATTCGTTTACATATTATTATTTTACTTCTTTATATTATTCTTCACTGCTTGCTTTTTATTCATATGAAATATAAATTATATTTCTTTTATTCTTTCTATTATAGTTCAAAATTATATCAGAAAGTTAACTCGACACGCTGTTCTTCTTGTAACAATCGTAGTCGTAATTTAATAAATATTATAAAATATTATATAATATTTATAATATAAATATTATATAATATTTATATTATAAATATTATATAATATTTATATTATAAATATTATAAAAAAATTCTTGATTATTAAGCTTTAATAATACAATATGTTCTCCATGTTCTCTTTGAAAAAGTAACTTATAAGTATTAAAAAATCAATGTGAATTAACAATTCCTTTTGTTCTGTGATTATTCTTAAAGAATAAATCAATGCAGCAGATACTATATTTATTAACTGAAAAAAAATCAAAGTAAGTAATATTAATTAATAATATCTTTCAAAGCAAACAATAAGTAGAGATGAAGTTACTTTATGGAAATGAATAGAAGTGTGTGTGATTCGAAAGAAGTGAGTGGCAATTGCAGAAAACAAAATGATAATTGTTGTTGCTAAGGGATCTGATCACAGATGGATAATAAATAAGTTGTAGAAAAGCAAAAGAATGTACAACAATCTAAACGAAACTGTTATTCCAATAAATCATCTTATACAAAGAATTAAATTCATTAATTTTATAACAATAAGCAGAATGGAACTTCCTTATAATCTTTCAGAACTAGTATAAACAAATCATTAAATATCTTTAACAATTAGTTAAAAAAATAAAAAAGGGAAGATATAGAAATATATCAACTGTTCGTATAATTATAAAAACAAAAAATCCAATTGATTTTATGATTGTGACATTAAAACAAATACTGCTAGAAATGAATTTGCCAATTAATGAAAGAAATACAGAACATGCAAGCAGTTTATTGAAAGCAGACTCATTAACTAAGTAGATGGAAAGTTCCAGAACAAAAGCAAGAACTGAGAAAAACAAAGAAAATCGAAAAGAGAAATGAAAATTCTAAAACATGAAGCAAATGTTATTAGGCATGAAGTGATCATATTGGGACATAAATTTCAAATAACAATGGAAAAAATGCGAATAGTAAATATAAATCTTTCTGATAATGGTTAAAGTTCAAGTACAAGAGAAAGGAACATTATCCGAAAGTTAGACAGTATTTTTAACAATATTTTTAATTTGTTGAATGACTTTGATGGTAACTATAAAAGATTTAATAATTAGATTAAATAATCAGTTACTTTTGAAAAACACATATGATTTGAGTAATGAATAAACTAAAGTGATGATATAACGATAGTTTCATTCTAATATTGCATCAGAGTTCACATACCCGTACAATTGATGTTTGGATTTCTTATAGTCAATACCATGTTGTATCGTCCTCTTTAGGTATCATAATATTCTCTTAGTAGCATACTTTACCTGGATTTTCATCGAATCTATTTAATATACTAAGGTTCTATGCTATGTATACTTTTTGTAAAGATTGTAATATTCATCAGTAAATCTACTAATGAGCTATATGATACTGACTTCATTTCTTATCTTTCTCTTTAAGTCTTTGAGTTCATCTCTTTGATTAGCTTTGCTTTAGAATCCAATAGCACACAGACTGAATGAATCGAAACAATACAAATACAATTTATCTAAAATGACAAGTTTGCAATCGATTATTGCTAATGCGGTGTCGATACTTAGAAAGCGATTATCGCAAGAAATGTACAAAAATATGGCGTAACATCATTACGAAAGTATTACCATCTTAGGTTTGCTTAAAACGTTGTAACTATACGAGACGAGAATTGATATAAAAACGATAAAATTTTAAGTTTCCTATGAATTTTACTTATGTAAGCGCGTCCAATTAAAGGTCGAGCTTTAAAAATAATTTAAAGGAAGAATTACCCCCGATGATACTGGCTAAGGTGAGAGTATGGGGGAAAGCGGATTGTTGGTGACCAAATGCGATTTGTTGAAACAAGAAGAGTCTATTAAAGAGTCTATGAAACAAAAATAGTCTAGTTAAAATAAACGTATACAATAGACAAACAATGTAAAAAACATATACATTTCAAAATGAACCATTTATGAGTAAACACAATAGAAGAATTGCTTATGATCATGCTCATCAACAATTTATTGAACAAATTGAAATCAGTAATTTGTGCCAATTCGGACCTTTCATCCTCAATATGAATAGGACTGAAGGGACTTAAATTTCATTCACTGCTTAAACTTCATGGTTGTTTTCAAATGCATTCGCATCGAAATCGGAGGATATTGATTCATAATAGGGAGAAAAAAGTGGGTGAAAGGAGATAAGTGATTTGACAATCAAGTGTAGAGCAGATGAGACGACAACGATTGGCGATCAGAGAAAAAATAGAAGTACAGGTAGATTCCTATAATACATTCTATCATTCTCATTCATTTAGTTCGTATTACTCATACATCTCAAAATAAATGCTGGTTCCTTTCGTTCCATCCTTCAATGATGCATTAACGTCTTTCGCACGAACACTTATACTTCAAATCTTCTCTATACCTAGCTATTCCGACTATAAACTGTCTCGGACAATGCAATTCATGATTAAATTTTCCAGGGTTTAACCCGGCAATGAATTAAGCAGATATATGCAAAATATCAGTAAATTCGAAATCGAATTCTTGCTTAATACCGGTAGGTTTATGTGGTGGAAATAAAATAAAAACTTACAATATCATTTCTTCTGTAAATCGTTAATTATTAATAATAAACATTGCTTTTGGAGATACTTAGTTTTTCCATTGATTATGATTTTTATAAGTTTATTAGTTAAAATTTAAATAACTTCCCTATAACTTGTGCGTTTTTTTTACGAAATTAGATATATTAGATTCATTCTAATCTACTTGTAGATTAGATTCTTTGACTGATTCAACTTGTTAGAGATTTGTAATCCGTAACTCACTCAATCGTAATTTCATGTAAAAATGTCTTATAGGTTTTTTTTGCCATTTAGTATCGTATATAGTCGAAATGAATTAAATAAGGCATAATTTATAAGAAAAATTTATGACTTTTTATATATACGTTCGAACGTATTAAATTATAATTATAATTTTCATATATACGTCCGAACGTGTTCCGTTTCCATGAAATAAATGATTGCCTGTTTATGTGCATTTATTTACGTAAATTGATAGTAGTCACATTTTTTTATTACTTTCTTAATTAAGTCTGTTAAATTATAGAAAAATTTATAGTTTCCTTTATATTTTATATACTAAAGCTGCAGAAATCTTATAAGCAATATGCAGCATAATGGTATCACCATTTGTATTTTAGGAATCATGAGTTCGAAACTAATGATTCTGTTAGTTTTTTTTATCATATCGATATAAACGTGATTATATTTTCTTCTTACAATTACATTTAATTTCTAATTAAAAGTTAAATTAAAACATTTAATCGCTTTTTAGTTATATATTTTTATATATTACTGTTCAGTTAAAAAATACATATAGTTAAAAAAATTTTTTTTTAATTTGTGAAAATCCTTAGAAAGCAGCAGTAATACTATATTTTAAACCGATAAGCGATTAGAAGTACATAATATTTTTATATGTTTCTTACATTGGAAGCCGAAATTTTGTAAAAGTTCTTCTTTTTTTGATGATTAGTAAAATGTTACTTTTTAATCTCTGATATTTATTTTTTCTGCTGATGGTTGACGTACATTCCGCGGTAATCTGTGCTAGATATAACATAGCAGCGATATAATTTTCTTTGATGACAAATGCATATAAAGTATATGTATTTGTCGATTATTTTATCAAATATAATTATTAACGTATACTTATTATATTATTATATTACGTACATCGGAACTCTACTAAACATACTAATTAATGTTGAATTATCTAGACCAAAAAGAGAAATACCATAATGCAAGCGGACCCAAGTTTATAGACATACCAAAAACTATTGAAAATGAAATTCAGTCTCTATCAAATGTGCACAAAAATATTTAATGACATAGTCCTCTGTCGTCAACAGGGTAGGATAGACAATGTCAAGTACATAAATTGTAACAGTAATCATTCGACAAATTATAAATGATATGGGATAAACTGTTACAATAAAAAATATTTCCGACGCTAAGGAAAAAAAAGTAAAATATATTGCTTTTGATCGAAGTTATAAGGAACATCATTACAATAAAACAAACGCAAGTGTCAACAGATATTACACTTCAACAATCGATCATATTACACTAAGAAATTATATCGAAGAGACTAAACAAGTATAAATAATTTCAAAAAACTATAGTATAGAAAACATTAAATATTAAAAAATTATTAAAACAAATAATTAAAAACACTGAAATCATAACAAAAATGATAATGAAGCAAAATTCCACTCTAAAGCAATAAATGCAACAAATAACCAGAATGCTTCAAATTCTAATAAATACGCTACTAAAGAATAGGTAATGAATATTATTTACTAGTTAATAGATATTATTACATACAATTGAAAATAGCAGTCTGAAATATTTTAATGGTTAACAATGTAGAATTCAAGAAACCAAAGCATTCATATATGTATATGCATGATATTTAGACATTCTAATAGTTTCCGAAATACATTTCACCAGTAGGAACTATATAAACATTCCATACTTTACTATTTACGACATGAAACATTCGACCTGTAAAGCATATGGTGAAACTGATAATTATAATTATCAAGAACGAAATTAAACATCATCTGCACAATGATATATCACACGATTACCTTCAAGCTGCTAGAATTACTGTAAAAACCTATAATAATTATTTTAAAATCTCGGCAATTTATGATCTGCAAAAATTTTAAACTACAACATATCAATGGAGCGATTTTTTCGCAACAGGCAATTATAACGCAAAGTATCCGAAATGGTTCTTGACAGATGAATCAATTTACTGACCTTCAGTTAGTAATAAAACTTCTAATCTACTAGATTTTGGCATCTTAAAAGATTTAAACCCATCGCATTTTAAAATTAAATCATGCTTAGAATTTAACTGTAACCACTTACCTATAATAATCACATACTTGAATACATTTTTTATAAGAAATTATTCACCTATAATAATCACATACTAGAATACATTTTTTATAAGAAATCAACAATCAACGGAAACATAAATTGGACACTATTCAAAGAAATCCTAGAATTAAAATTGAACATTCTGCTAAGGACCTCTCATCAAATTAAAGAAGCAATTACATTAGAGCAATTACATAGAAACAACAACATAACAGATATTATACAAGAAGCTATGTAAGTAACAACTACACAAAATAATCTATCCAAAAGGACTCTGGTATATCCTGACAATATTTTGTAAAAAATAAAACAAATAAGAAGGTAAGCCAAAATTAGGTGGCAGAAAAATGAAACAAGAAATAACAAAAGACAACTAAGCAAATAAACCAAAGAAGTAAAATAAAGTATACAAGACTACAATAACTAGAATTTGAAAGATAACTGAAATCACTTTCACCACCGAAGACAAAATACTCTTTTTGGAAGACAGTTAAAAGATTTAAAAGATCAATAATACTAGTACCAACCATACGAAGTTGACGGCTCGTGGACAAAAAATACAGAAGTCTAAATAGAAACATTCACTGATTATCTAGAAAATATCTTCTAACGTACAATTTCAGTACTCAAATAAATATAAACATCGATTCGAAATAATTTCGAAAAGCAACACAATCTAGTGAATATATTAAAAACACAACAGCAGAAGAAGTAAGAATACTAATACTACAAATCAAAATAAGAAAATCATCAAAATTACTTAATAAATGGTAGAACACTAAAAGAACCTGAGACAATTAAAAGTCTAACGATCATATTTAGTGCAATATTTATTACGCATCCATCAATATTTCTCAAGCATATGGAAACTCACAGAAATTATAATGCTCTCCAAATCTAATAAAGATCCGCACGATATTTCTTATAGATCTATTATTTTTACCATTATTATCAAAATTACTGAAGAAAATAATATATAAAAGAATGAAAAAAATTATTTCTAACAATAAACTAATTCGTGACCATCAATTCGGACGTAGAAATGCATTCTATCGTTGAACAAATACATAGTCTAACTAATACAGTAATTACAGCTTTAGAAAAGAAAAAGTATAATATATCTGTCTTCATAGGTATAAAGAAAACTTTCGACGAAGTTTGACGCTATGGATTATTACAAACACTCAAAACACACCACTCTTATATTACAAATTCTAAAATCTTGTCCTTCTAGTCTATAATTTTTTATAAAAATCAAGGACTAATATATTGAACGAATTAGAGTGCGGACATACCAACAAAGACCAATAACATAATCCTAATATTTAGAGATGATACAGCGATGCTTACCATAGGAAAATATCCGCAACAAACAACTAATATATTAGAACAAATCAACTCTCTTAAACAATGGCTATGCAGAACGAAAATAAAAATAAATACTATGAAGTGCAAACACATCACATTTACCTTAAGGAAAAATCAAATGTCGAAATTCAAATAAACAAAAAAGAAATTCCGTAAACAAAAACAATTAAGTATTTGAACATTCATCTGGATTCTAGATTAACATAGAAACATTATATCACTGCTAAAATCGAATAAATTCGATTAAAAAGAAGACAAATGACATGGCTAACCGATAAAAAATCCAAACAGAAACAAACTACTAATCTATAAAATAATCAAATCCATCTGGGAAAATGGGATACTACTATGGGGTATAGCAACGAAAAGTCACATAGCCATAATCAAAGCCCAACAGACTGTTATACTACGCATAATTATGAATGCTCCATGATATATCAATAAAGAAATAAGGAAGGATCTAAATATTTCTACGATACAAGAGGCAAAAATAATTAAGACAATCAATGGCTACAAAAGAATCGAAACACATATTAAGTCGCTAGCCAACAATATTTATAGCCAATACATTTTGCGAAGACTCAAAAGAACATATCTCGGAGACTTTTAATCTTACCAATAGAGACATTCTCTCAATGGATACACCTTCCATATGTTACTTTTCACTAATACAACAATTTATTTAATGCCTATAACTGATAAATTGTAAAGAATATGGAAAATATATAAAAAGAACTATTAATAGATTTCTTACCAAGTTGCCTTAATTATTTATGATGTATAATGTATTTATGATAATAGCAGATATGCACGGCTATTGTAATGACAATGCCCATGCAGCTATTAAAGAATATCATCACACATACCGTAAAGAATAATACAACATCGTACAGTGTCCGTAAATTGTCACATATAATTACAAATGACAAAATGTACTACTTCGTGAAGAAAATAAAATTTACCGAGTTATGTAACAATTTGAAGACTTGTAAATTAATTATGAAGTTATGTAACCAATTGAAGAATACTGAATTTTTTAATAATAATTCTACATCAAGTCTTTTTAGAGCTTCATATCAATTACGAATATTTCAGTCGACTATATGGCAAACTTTCCACGTTGGTAACAGACATCTATATCATTATACACGAGTACAAGAACAGATAATTATGAAAATAGAGTAGAATTTTATCAGTGCATACAATGCAAAAAGATAATTTGTTTCCATCAGAAATATTGTAGACTAATGAAGCGACGTTTACGAGAGGAGAAGTTTTTAATATTCGTAGCAATCATGTATGGGTATAAGAAAATTCATACATAACTCCAAAAGTTGCCTTTCAGCATTGCAATTAATATGCAATGAAGGGTAGCCATGTACAATGATATGTTATTAGAGCCAAATTGTTTACCACATTGATTAAGTGCGAATAAATTTCTGAATTTTTTGAGAAATGAATTAGCATATCTGTTAAAAGATGTGCCATTGTTTCTCATTCAGAACTTATAGATATGATTAAGTAATCATTTTCTTCACAGATAGAGGAGACTTCCAAATAATTTCTCTTATAGGAGTAGTTCACTTAATATTATTATTACTACTATTATTACTCTAATAATAATATATAATATAATAATATAATAACAACTAATTATTCACTTATATAATATTATTAATTTATAATTTATTTACAATATTAATATATATCATATATAACTAATTATTTTTAATAAAACATTCAACAAAATCTTGTTTTTTGTCATAAATTTATATATTATTTATTACGCGTATTAATTATATTTATTATTTTCCATGCATTTACCGTGAGACAAATGCCTATAGACGTCGTATCTAACACAAATCACTGCGAAATACAAGCCATTATCAAAGAAATATATAAATATGAGAGTTCAAGTACTAATACTACTTACCATACGAACCCGATTGTTATGTTATGAGTAAGAAGAATATATCCAAGCTTATACACCGATGCGATAAGCGCATGATAGGCGGGACAGTGTTCCCGCTTGCGTTTATAGTTCATATTTTGTCCATATATGTCGCTGAAATTACACGCTTCAATCGAAATTTGATGAACAGTCTTAACATCTGTCACTTATCTTTCTTTATAATTTCGATTACGCTCTTATAGGTGTGGACAGCTACATCATCCCTTTGATAGTAATAACATTAATCCTAGTTGTTCACACCTTAAAATAATTTTTAATTGTGTACTTGGGATGTGCTATAACCTAGATATTTTGAACAACTGTCATTTATATAGAATGAATAATTTTGACTCCAATAAAATTCTGTATATTCTTTAAAACCTTGGAAATAATAATCAATAGATTTAAAAATGCATTTCTAATTTTGACATTATAAAAAAAAAATCATGGATCATATAAAACGCAAAAACTGACTTTTTATATTAAAAACTGAATATCTTATATAATTTTCAATATTTCGAAAAAAATCTAGTGATATAATCATCTTCAGATGAGCCTCTTTCAGAAAAAAATAAGTACGATCGCTACCAAAAGTACAATTATTTTGAAGTACGAAAATAACTTATTTTGAGAAAGAAAAAGTACTCAATTATTCCATCAATCTCCATTATTTTTTGTTTTTTCCATTCATTTCATGGAAATATCGCCAATTAGGTGAATATTAGTATATCTTTATTTCTCAAGGGGCTACAAGTAACTTCCGACTTCTAAATCTAAATTACTCTAAAGCTACTTATTTCTATTTATCCTTAATCTATTTTTACACTTTTGTCTTTTTCTCATTTTTGCCTTGGCAGTTCACTCCTTTCCATATACCCTGGTGTGCACCAATCCACTCCTATTGTCCATCGTAGGAACATTTCCTGCAACAACTTCTACCCTTCCACTATATCTTCTTACCTATGTTTTATAACCTACTTTTGTTCATAATAGCTCATCCCCCACTCACAATCTCCTCGCTCAGTCATTTACAGACATTTTTTCTCCTTCTTCCATATTTTTCTTATCTTCCATATTTTCTATGCCTACTTCTTTTACCCTCTCTTGTATGTGTCCCTCGCTACCTCTATTCCGCTTCAGCATAAACCCTAAATACCTAAATATTTTTACTTCCTACAATCTATTATTATAGTTTCATTTTACCGCCTTCCATCTAAATTTCATTATCTTCAATTTATTACATTTAGTGTCAGCTTCTTTCTATGTAGGTACATCTCTACTCCTTTTAACATCTTCCTCATTTCTTGCTGTCCTTCTACTAATAGTATTACATTGTTTGCATCATTCAGCATACATATATATTATAACATCCTCCATGCCGGTATAAGCTCAAGTAGATATTTCTTCTACTTAAAATATTTTTTTTCCGCAAGACAAATTTCCGCCATTTGTAGGACTTTTAAAATATTTTGACTTTTCCGTAGTAGACATTTCTATATCTTTAGTGAAACAATATAATTGCTCCATATAGAGTCTTTTCTGGTGCTCTTAAGCAGAGCAATCAATGCATCTAATTTTGCCGCATTTAGTTTCCATTTAGTCCTCAACATTCTAAATGCTTTTGCTTCGTATATATATATCGCTTTGCATATTCTATCGAACTTGATACTAGCCTAAAAATATTATCAACTGGTGGTCTTTCAAATTTTGAACTTTCTTTTATTTCTTTTCAAACTGTTCCATCAGCAGCTAATTTATTGGTTATATCTAATAAATTGTCATGTTTTTTCATGTTATCTTTAATTTTATAAATTTTTGGTTCATTGAAATCTGGATACTCTACGTCTATGGTATTTATTTTTTCTAACATCGTCATATTTTTTAAATGCCTCAACATTTCTGAATTAAATATTCATTACAAAATAATATACTAAGTGAGCCCATAATTATGAAAGTAGTCTAAATCAAAATTTAAAAATTATGAGTTTATCAGTTATTTCACACCACATTATTTTAAATTAAATTAATTCAATATAATTTATACGATATTGTAAAAATAAACCATTAGATAGTGGTTGTAATTTCAACATTATATGAAATTCATTTAGTGTTAATTATGAAAGTCATCTAAATCAAAAATTTAAAGAAATTATATAAATTATATAAGATAAAGGCTGTACGAAAACATATTTTAAGTTTCCCAGCATATGTATGAGAGCCACTACACTAGAGCTCATCACATTCCTGGTCGAAAATATTTGAATTCTGATTCAGATATTCGTAAAATGTATAGCCTATATGTAGGGAAATTTGAGGAAAAAAACCAATCATTTGTTAAGGAGTGGATTTACAGGAAAGTATTTAATACTGAATTTAATTTAAATTTCTATGCTCCTCGAAAAGACATGTGCCAAAAATGTGATTTATTGAAAGGAAAACTCGAAGCAAGCAGTAATGAGGAAGAGAACTTACATCTTAGACAAAGTCATGATTTACATTTGCAAAATGTCAAACGAGCTAGAAACTGTCTTATAGAAGACCAAAAAAAATCAAAAGAAAATCCCAGGGAATATTATGGAATCTCATTTGATTTGCAAAAAGCACTCCCGTATCCAAAACTTTCTGTTTCGTTAGCTTATTATAAACGAAATATGTACGTATACAACTTGGGTTTCTATAATTTCTATGATGACAATGTCAAGATGTATGTATGGGATGAAACTACAGCTTTCAGGAAGTAGCATCACGTATTTTAATGCATATGGAGGATATAACTACTCAAAAACACGTAATAGCTTATAGTAATGCTTGTTCAGGCCAAAATCGTAATATTAAAATAGTATTGACATGGATGAAAATTGCTCGGTCATTAAATAATAATGGTGAAACGATAGACAAGAAATTTTTGGTATTTGGTCATTCCTTTCTACCGAATTACCGTGATTTTGGGTTGATAGAAATGAAAATAAAAAAAGCAAATTACTTATACAACTCTAAGCATTATTATGAATTAATAGAAAAGTATAGAAGAAGAAATACATTTTCGGTAAAACGAATGTCGCAACCGGATTTTATTTCAACAAAACCACTAGAAGAGTCAACGCCAAGAAAAGTAAAAAATACCGCGGGCGAATCTGTTTCTTGACTGCAAATTCAATGAATGAGATTCTTAAAAAATGAACCTTATAAGATATTCTATAAAACTTCTTTAGATGGTTGTAAATTCCACGTTTTGGATCTTTCACCTAAAAGAGGAAGACCAAAAATATACGGAAATATTAAATTACTTCCATTATACACCACCACTAGTCCAGTAATGGAAGAAAAACATAAAGATATTATGTGTTTACTATCAAACATTCCTTCAACTTTTAAGAATCTTAAAAACTCAGAACATTTTAAGAATTTTAACTCATAATGATAAAAGCCTCAAATGATAAAAATGGATTATTTTTTAAAAATAATTAATAAATGTTCATGAATTATTTCATTAAAATTATTGTTTAAAAATCGTAGTTTTGTATTACTTTAAATCATTTATATGACATTCAGTTAATTTGAAAAATGGCCTAAGTCAATTCAAACTTTAAAAACATTTTCATATGAAATTCACACAAAATTTCATATTCATAATAAGTTTCCATTAATAAAGACTAATAAAATTCTAAATTAAAATGTTGCATAATTTGAATAAATATCTCGAAACAAGAAATATATGACTTAGACCACTTTCATAATTATGGGCACAATTGTGCTATTAAGGTTAACCATTCGTTATGTGATACTGATGTACTCAGTTCTTATTTTAAGACTTTGCTACTGATATCACTTCTTTTAAATATATCAAAAGTTTCATTTCTACTAGTGCAATGTAACGAATATAGGATATATTAATGAATAACTCTTCTACAAAAATATTGCTTATCTATCAAACATAAATATATTATATGAACTATCTTAAAAAATCATTCTAAACATTTTTTTTATTGGCTTTAATTGTCTTAAAACGAATCTATAGTTTTTTAATAAATGCTTTCACAGATTCGGTCAGTTCGCTAATAATTGAATTTTCAAGTCCGTTGTGAAATGCGACGTTGATATTAGCAGGACACAATCTTTTATATCTTTATAATTAAACGGTCATTTGCGGTCATAGAACTGTGAGGTAATCCTGTTTTTATCAAGGCTATTCCTCGCGAACATGCTGCCCAAATCATTTCCTTCGCGTAATAGACTATGTATGATCAACCAAGTTCACCAACGAAATATTCGATTATACAGTTCATTAGTATACCCACAGATCTATCAAGCAGATTTATAATTTTTTTCTCTATTAATTCTCATTGAATGAATAGAAGTAATGTAACAATTAGTCCAATCTTATTCATACACACCGGCTATAATCATTTAAGCTATATTCTATAGTTAGGTAATCGAATACAGAACAAATTTCAAGAATCTGCACTTTCATAACTCACAGTTTTTCTTCCTAAAGCAGATGGCGAAATTAGCTCAGCCAACATAGTTCTTTTTTTTTGATATTGCGATTACAACGCCAAAGCGCGCGTAACCGGAGCATTATAGTAATTTTTATAAAATAAAATAAATTGTAAATTTACCTTTGATATTAACAATAATTGGTCTATTGGTTGAATTCAACATTTTAAGGCTATTTAAGGCATTTTACATCATAAATTTATGCCTTATATTTTTACGAAATTTTGTGTATTTTGCTCTTAAATATCTAGGGATTTCCAATAATTAAATATTTTTGAATTAGAGATTCTTTTAATTGTGTTATAAATAAGTAATTTATTCAAAAAATATTCTACCACATAGAATAATGCAACAAATATGGTTGTAATTGCAATTATAGTCATTATTGAAATCATGATAAGGTTCATTTGAAAATTAAAGAATTATTTTATATTTACTTATATTTTATAATAAACGAATATTGTAAAAATAATTTATTTTAAATTTATTTAAAAATGATCCAGTAGCAATTCAAATTAAATAGAAGAGAAGGAGAGAAAAGAAGAGAATGAAATTGCATTCTTAAATGCACATTTATGTTAAAGAATTAGTTGGAAAATGGCGGGTTGCATGTTTTCTTCCCCTAAAACTCCATAGTTAAAATATCTTGACAATTTTCGCACTAAAACTGACTAGTTCTGTAAATACGGAGAAGAGTGTTAACGGAAATGTTTTAGCGTATAAAATAAGAGTGAAAAAGTTTAAAGATTTCCGAAATATATGAATCATTTAATCTATTAGAGTACACGAAAAAAATATATATATTTATAAATATATTTAAACTGAGCAATGTCACAGCCATCAGTAACGGCTTATTTTAATACGCGTAAGCGACAAGCTAACGAAGATTTACGCAATAAATCTAAAGTTTTATTATTGGATCAAGAATATATGAAAATAAATGAAGAGAGTGAACTTGAAACAAGAATCCAAACTTTTCAACCGTCCAAACTTCTACCTGAAGAACAAGAAGAAACTATAGTAACGAGCTCAAAAATGATATTGATGCAAGGAAAAAGCAATGTTAATAATTCTACTTTTAAAGTAAATTCTACTATGTGCCATACTCAAGTTGATTCTAAGTTTTCTGCACAGAAGACAAGTAAAGTTATTACTCGCTCACGTGTAACTCAAATATGTAAATCAAGTCAAAATGGTCAAAAAGATATTCGTGAGAGTTTTCTTAAGATAAGTAATGATGCTGAAATGAAAAATGGAAATTTGAAAATAAAAGAAAAAGTGAAAAAAGTATTATTTGAGAAAAAAGGTACTTTGAGTCCACAAAAGAAGCAACCTTCTACGCCAAAGAAAAATGTAGCAGAGGAAAAACAGACTACAATGATTGAACAAAACGAATCAACTGGTATTGGATGTATTACACCAAAAATAATGTCAATTAGAGATGATTCTATTAAAAAAAGTCTAGATTTGAATGAGATCAAAAATAGAATTAACAGGTCTAGCAGACTAGCAGAATTAAAAGCTTCTATTGATCGCATTAAAAAATGTGATCAACATTTAAATGTATTTCAGAAACAAAATGATCTTAATAAACCTCAAATACAGAGGTTTGAACAAATTGAACTTGAAATTCCAGTCAGGTAAATGCATTCTATAAGATTTAGAATCTTTTTATATTTCATCTTAATTTTTATTTTATATAACAGTCCTCAAAAGAACTTCAAATCGCCAAGTAAGACCTTAATTAGTCCGATAAAAAGTGAAGTCTTAGCTCAAACGAGTCCACAACGTCGTATTTTATTTGAACCTAAGAAATCTACTAGTCCGATAAAAAGTAAACCTGATAAAACTCCAGCTTATCAAAGATATTTATCATATGCTGAAAGTGGTACACCAGGATTATCATTACCATATAACTATAGGTTCTTAGCAGAAATTTTTAGATGCATTGATACGGTATATGAATATATCATTTTTTATTGTAGTATATTATTGTAATTTATTATTGTATTATATTAATTTACGCATGAAATAATATTCCATATTATTGATATTTTTAGGTTTCCGCTATGCTGTTTAATCGTAAAGAATTAATAACATTTAAAAAATTAAAGCCAGCTATTCAAGAACTTTTACGACGCAACTTTACATTAGAACATTTGTCACAAATAAAAACTGTTTATCCTGATGCTTATATTTTTCATCAAGAGAAAGTTAGATCATTTGGTTCGATATCTAAACAAGATAAATATGATTTGATTTTAACACCAATTGTACAAGTAAAAGATGGATTAAATGGATCAAATGAAGATAATTTCTTACAGGCAGCAACAGATGTAAGCATGACTCCGGACATATTGCTACAAAGAAGAAGAAAATTTTATGATATTTTGTTGGGTAATTTTAATTATTTTTTATCCTCCGATTATTGATTAACTTTAAATTGATTATAAATCATACCGATATTATTTATGTATTGTAGATAAAGTTAAAACAGAACATGAGCAATTTTTGCTAAAATTAGATGAACCAATAGTCATTCTTAAAGAAAAAATTATACGTTGGCATCCTGAGTTTGATGTTGAAAGTTGCAAGCCTATTGAGCAATCTGCATTGCCACAACCACCTAATATAGAAAAGACCACTTCTGCTAAACATGTTTTAGGTAAGATTGTATTAACAATGATTTCATTAAATAAATATTGCGTGTGTGTAATGGTGTTAATATTTATAGAAATTATATTCTAGAAATATTTCAATTATTTTCATGTTAGTTCTTAATAATGCGATACAGATTTAAAATGAAAAAAAGAATATCTTAGACAAAAAATCTTAAATTGAAAGTTGAATATTGGCTTTAATATTATAATTTAGTTAGTATTTTTTATAAATTATTAATTTTCATGTTTCTGGAACTTGAATTTAAGAAATCATTTGTGCAGAATGTGTGTTTCAATGTTTTTGAAGTATCGTTGGACAAAGAACAACTTTTAAGTAGAATTCGTAAGATCTTTTAAATAAATAAAACATATTCTTCAATTGATTTGTGAGGAATATATACATAGATTCTTTCATGTTGATGTTTTTTAATACATATATATTTTTTTATAGAAAAAGTAAAGTCCTTATTCAACTGTAATACTCGAATGGAAAAAGCTTTGGAAAGATTAGCAGAAGCAAAAATGGTATCAAAATCTAAATCTCCAGATATATCTTCTACAAATGAACCTACTAACAGTACTATAGACAAAGTTAATATTACTGTTATTAATACTGCACCAATTACACCAACTATAGAAAAGAGCTATCTTGCTAAGACATTTAAGGGCATTCCAAAAGCTCTTCTTGAAAAGGTAGGTTTTCTTTTTCTTTTTTTTTTTTAATTTAATTTTTATTGAAATTTACAATTTGATCTTATTAGGTACATGCGAAACAAGCTGCTAAAGCATTAGAAATGATGACTCGAACTCCAGATCTAGATAAAGAAGCGACTCTATATTCTAGATTACCTGAGTTAGCAAAGATTCTTCGTAGTATTTTTGTAGCTGAAAAGAAAGGAGTTTTACCTTTAGAACATGTATTAACTAAATTAGATAATTCGTTTAGAACTAAACTCACTACAGCTGAATTAGAGGAACATGTGCGAAAATTATGTAAATTATTGCCTATTTGGGCTAGTATACATAATGTGCGAAAAACAGATTACTTAAAACTTGCAAAAGATGTTGATTTAAATAAAGTAATTAAAATGTTAGAAATTGTGGCTAACGATAAAGTTACTACATCATGATGTCGATATAATAACGTAATTAATATAAAATTCAATTTTTATTTGTATTCATTCATTTTTTGTAATATATTTATGTAATCTTTTTTATGGTATATTTGCATGGATATGATAATAATGAATTAGCATCTTGGAATTGTTATCTTCTCATGTAATTTTACTATGCATAGTCAGTATATTTTCTGGTATATATGTCATGAATAAAGATAATATATAAACATTAAATTTTTTAATTTGTGTTATTGGTTAAATATCGGTTAAAGATTATGAGATTTATTTTACATCATATATATGATGAAAAATATTTATATATTTTAATTTTATTATCATCCAATTTTTATAAAAATTATTGATATAAGGAATATTACTAAAAAAATATTGAGTTAAAAGAAAATGAGGAATCTTACTTTTCACAGACTATGATTACATATTTATTTACAATGTTTATTTTATGTAACAGCACATAATATATAACATTAGGTCATCAGTTATAACTACAAATAGCATACGACTAGAAGGATCAAAAAGTAAAACTGCCACATCAAATCTAAATTTAGATCCAATTTATACATGCTTATGATATTTATGACATTTAATGACATTATGATTGTAACAAAAATAGTTATAATTACATTAACTTTAAAAACTTTCATAATTTTGCCAAAGTTTGAATATTAGTATAATAATACTAGTTATATTATCCAGATTATGCTTTACAAAAAATAACAGATCTATACTTTACAACAGATTCTATGTTTATAGCATGCTTCTTGTAACATGAAAATTTAATAAAATATTTAAATCATCTGTTTTAGAAACGAGAAATGTACAATTTAAGAATATTATTATTTTCATAAAATCATAAGTCCATTTCATAACATCATGTCCCAATTGAACTTTATGACACTTTTATTTTAAAGTTCATTATTCGTTTTTTCAAAAATCTATGAACGAATCCGAATGGCTTATGATGAATCATAATAGGCACATTACATGGAAATTTTTATCAATAAAGGCACTGCCATGTTTTGCACTAAAGGACTAATACATCGGTGCATTTGTAATTATTCATTATATGCATACACAAACATATATATATATATATATATATATATATATATATATAGCATATCTATCTATTTATATTAAAGTCTGCCAAGCAGTCTACAAGGAATGTTGTACTTCTATAATTCAGTCCCAAAAAATAAAAAGATATTGTTTGAAATTATTGCCTATATTTATTTATACAATTGAACTTTGGCAATTTATAACTATTTCAGTTCTATATTCTGTATTGTAATAATTATATATTTGATTTATTTATTCCTGATTAGGAGCCAAATTATATGTATCATAACATATTAAGATACATTTATAAAAGTTTTGATCGCTTACCATACATAATAGGCAACTGTAGTATATCATTTAAAAATTTTTTTTATAATAATTGCCTAATAACGACAAAATATTACTGTATAATATTTATAATAAAGGTAAATCAAGAGATACTACTATAAGTGTATGCCTGTGCATGCTAATCACATTAGTAACTTCAGTACATGAGGCAAAGTAATATTTTACTTAAGGAATTTTGTAAATGCTTCTGCTATATGTATCATATTCAAGTTTCACGACATATTACATTATGTATACACTCTCTAATGATATTGTTCATAAAAATAGCGAACGATTCTTGATACATAGAAACAAATACAAATGTAGAATGCATACAAAATTTAAGTATTAAATGCACATAATAACAAAAATCTTTCTCTTTGCCATTTCTTAAGTAGATTCAACCAAATATAATTTTTCATTTCAGGATATGTACTAGCATATGTATGATATAAAATATTCTAATTGAAATTATATTTTTACAAATGAAACACAAATCATTTAGTGAAATTAAATAAATTTTAATTAACATATTAAAACATAGAACAAAGGGAGACAATTAGAGCGATATTATGGTCAATTACAGTGACTTTGCATACTATATTCAGAAAATTCAAAATATCAGTATGTGAGAAAAATATAAGAATCATGTAAACATAAAAGAAAAAAAATAATATTTGGCATAATACATTGATATACATATATTTTGTGTACCTAGGTGCAGATTGTTTGTTTTAATACTATACGTATTTTCAAACGTTAATATTTACGTACAAAAAATATTCAAATTAAAAATTCAAAAAACATTTAATCATTGTGTATTCTTTCAAAAAAATACAGTTAAAAGTTTAATTATAAGAAACTTTCGTTCCTTCGTATATCATAATCTTTCGTGAAAAATATAAGTAGTATATATATTTTATTAAATATACAATTTTTTGATCTATATACAGATATGTATGATGCAGGGTATCTATTTTTGCATTTACATTTTATTGTAAATAACATTATCTGTACCTAGGTATTTCAATAACAATAATTAAATATGTTTCAAGTAAGGTGTCTATATAATATAAAACTTGTTACCTAATATAAACTTGTAAAAAAGAGTATTATAATCTATAATTAAATTCTATTAAGTGTCATGATAATATAAATTCATAAATTCCAATAAAATTATTAACTCATCGCAATATAAATTAAATTTCTTATCTCATTTTATATGAGATTAGAAATTCTTGCATTTTATCTAATATTGTTTTCAATAAGAGTTATAGTAATACTGTAAAAATATAAATCAAATTCTAACATACCTTTTCATTGTTATTGCAAATTATAATAAAAATTGTCAGTCTATTGAAATTTTTTATGTAAAATTCATTAAAAAAAATTAAGTTAATCTATGCATATAATCAACAATATAATTCACATCACAGATTCAAGATCAATAAATGAATAATGAAAATGCAAATATAATTTTTTTGTGTACAGATTTTGGAAAAAATAACTATTTTTCCTAAAAAATGTTACTAAGAAATAAGTTTGTTTCTCAAGGCCTTAATTGCTTTTTGTTAACAGAAGAAGTCAAGCTTTGGTGTGTAAGTTACATACATAGATGTATTAATATGTACAAAAGTGCTGTTATTATGACCTGATATTTCTGTATGACACATACGAAAAGTAGGAAATTCTATTTAAAAAATTATTTATACTTTTTATAGTAATTTAAAAATCAAGCGAAATATTAAAAAAAGAAGAAAAAGGAAATGACAGCTAAAAATAAAGTATAATATATAATGATCTATACGTAAATATTGATTAGTTAAAAAACATGAGATTCTCGAGTATGTTTTGCTCTGAGTTTAAAATAATGCAGTAGGGCAGTATCATATTACTATTTTAAACATAGTTGAAGCACATTAAATTGGTATGTATAGTAATAGTCTTTGTAATAATAATTACTAAATCGTGAATTTTCTAAATATAAATCATTTTGTTTACATTAATATCCTGTGCTTTGTTCAACTATACTTTAAAAAATATATAATTATTATGCCTGAATGTATATATCATTATTACTTCTATAAGATATATAAAAAAAGAAATGTAGGATTTTTAAAGTATAAATAAGCTTCATTGCTTGTATAGTGTAAGTACAGAGCACTCAGAATTAACATGTCACATTTCATATGATAGTAGTAGAAAATTTATAAAAGCGAGTCGGTAAAATCTGAATTAAGTGACAAATTAAACGTATTTATATTCAACTATTAGACTCGCTTTATACAATTATTTACAAAGCAGACTAAATTATAAAATCCGTATCAAAACTGTTATTATATGATTAACATTAGAATTTTAAAAGCTATTAAACTAGAAACTAATAAAACTGTAGAACATTTGGCATATTTATAATTATATTTTATTCAGTCGCGAAGTGAAATTTGTCAATTAAGAACAAGTTTTACCAATATCTATATTTTTTTATGCAATCATTACCCAAGTCAACCACGACTAAATGATTGTCTGCTAATACCGCAATACCTGATGGACGTCGTAATTTTGAACTATGAGAATCAATTTCAGTTAAAATATTACCTCCTCCCAGCTTTAACACTTGAATGATGCTCCGACCTTTATCTGTACGAGTAGCAAGTATTCTACCTTCTGCATCAACTGTTATACCACCATATATGCCTTTATCTATTGAATAAAATAAAAATATATATGTTATTGTAATATACAGTATATAACAATATTTAGATTAGACTAATATATAAATACAATGTAATAAAATATAACTACTTTTTCCTTCAGCATATATTTCTTCAGAGAAGTCACCCTTAGCAGAAAATACTTGAATTCGACTATCAGCAACTAAAATTTCTCCAGCAGGACCAACAGTAACAGAACTAATTAATCTAAAGGTGCCCCTTTTACCAACCTATTTATTAGTAATTTCTTTTTTATAAAATGTGTTTAATATCTGAAGATTTAGCTTATAAAATTATTGACTAACCTGAAACAGTATTTTACCATCAGAATCAAATACAAAAACACAACTTTGTCCATTGTCAGCGACAAGTATATGTCCATAGCTTCTATCTACTGCTATATCGATTGGTTCCTATACAAAATAATATAACTTAAAATAATATTGACAATATATATTTATATGAGATTATAAAATATGAACAAATGTACTAACTTGAAAAGTATTATGAGAGAAAGATCGAATTGTATCACCTAGTATACTCATTTCTGTGATTCTTCGTGTTCTCCAATTAACAACAACAAGACCTTGTTGAGATATGGCAATTCCTGTACAACTACGTCCTTCCAAGCCTTCATTGTTTATGTGTCTTTGAAATTCTAAATCACTATTCAGTACCTGTTACGATAAAGAACAAACAAACTTTTTAATAATATTTAGATGTTATATTCTTTTTAAATCAAAACAATACAAATGGAATAAATGATAGATAAATTAAATAGATTTAAGATACACACGCACCTTGATTCGTGAATTGCCAGTATCTAAAATATAAACATATCTATTATCATCAATTGCAACTCCAACTGGTTGATGAAATTCATCTTCACCATTTCCTCTTTTTCCATAGACTCTAATTGGTTCATTATGTTCCGTGGCATCAAAGAACAATGGATAATCTTTAATAGGTCTTTCGAATACAGATAATTTTAAAATATAACGACTAGCATATGGTGGCCTGAACAGTACTTCGTAAGTACCATTATCTAAGTCTTTAACTTCAGTTTCAATTGATTGACTTTGATTTTCTAATTGAATATTATCTGCTAGCATTAAATCTGCTCCAATAGGATCTCCTCCAACATTACGCGGATGACCATGGTAATCAACTGTTTCAACTACAACAACTCCTTGCAGTTTAACTATTGCTGGATCTTTAAGTCTAGCTCTACATAAACCTGTTAAATATTAAACATTCGAATTTATTTTATATAATAACTATGCCTAATAGTATCTACAAAATATTATGCTATATAATAATTAATTATAAACTACCAGGTAATGTTGTACTGGAGCGTATTCTTCCTAAGTTATTAAGTGCCTTTTCTAATTCAATAGATGCATTATTATGATAAAATTCAAACGTAATAAAAGCATTTTCCCTTGGCTCACTAAGCGCTGTAGCTGCATCAAGTTGATCAGATAAGCTTCCAATTCGTTGCGTTATATTTTGAACTTCAATCTACAGAAAAATTTCAACATTTGAAATTAACAAATAATAAACAGCTTTTTATAAATGCATTCAATATAAAAAAGTCATGTATGTGTATACTTGATATTGCAATCCTTCACATTCTCTTTCAACTTTATTTTTTTCCGCTTCTATCGCGGCATGTTGTTCTTCAAGTACTCGCTTTTTATCTCTAACAGCAGCACTAACGGCAGCTTGTAATTCCACACGACGTTTTTCTACTTTAGAAATAATATCCGCAAATTCAGCATCAACAGCATGTAAACATCTTTCCATAGCAGCGTCTAAACGTTGAAGTTCTGTGCTCACAGAATCTTGAGCCTGTGTCAACTTAAATATACCTGTATATTAACCACTTTCTACTTTATCATACAAAAATTACACTAGATAATTTAAGAACAAAGAAATATATGATTCCCTACCTTAGATATACATTCATTTGCTTTATAAAGTAGTATTTCAGACATCCGTTTTATTGCAATGCTAAAAGGGATAATTGTATGTTCCGTACAGCCTGGCGATGTACCTGCATGTGTACCACTTGTACATATTGTACAAAAAACTGTATCACAAGTTTCACAAAATAGCAATTCTTGATTTATATGTACTGAACACTTTGGAATAACCTTTAATAAATAAGTATATACTTATGAAAAAATATATATCATGTTCTAATTTGTAATATTGTATTAGAAATATTAAGCCATTCGAAATTTGTCAATCTATGAGAATGAATATGTAACAGATGTAATATGATACCTCTCGTCTCTGTCTGGACATAAGATCAAGAAGTTGGTTGACAAGAAAACTGGGAGGTAAAGCAGGAACCCCTCCACGAGGGATAGTTATTAATTCTCTACAAATCGGACATCGAAATGCTCCAGTTTCTCTTGTTTGTGATGCAGCAATTCTTGTTAAACAATGTAAACATACCTAGAAAAATATATAAAGTATTCAAAATAAATTGATTAAAGTTATCAGTTGGATATATATATTTAAACACATACCGTATGAGAACATGGTAATAGTTTTGGAGTATGCTCCCCACCATCATAAACACATAAACATGTCCCACATGTTAAGAAACTCTCATTAAAATCTTCATAATTTATACTGACTGTTTCCACAAGCATGGAGCTCATGCTGACCATCCTCTCCCCTAGCCGTGTCCTAAAAATTACAGAAAATGATAAAATAGTTCCTAAAAAATGGCTTAATATTTTACATAGATTCAGTTTTTAAAATAACGAGTTAAATATAGAAAGCTTTGTTATTTATTACAAATATTTAAATTTGAAGTAAGTATATAAAAATTATATTTATTTTATGAGTATCATTTTAATAGAATAAAATTAAGAAATATTAAGTATGAGGATATTGCTCTGATTAATACCAAAATATATGACAAAATATATATATAAATTATTTGCATGTATTACCAATATATATACTAATTTTATGTATAGCATACAATTTCTGATGCTTTTATTTATTTTTTAAACATATTCTTTTAATTTTGAGATATCTATAAATCAAATATAAAAAAGTAAAAATTATTCTAACTTAAACTTTGAAGTAGCATAATTTGTCTACTTCGAATATAAATCAAGCATTAGCGTGCTATTTCGTTCAGAAATTCGCTATATTGACGAAGTGCTGTATAAGTAAACGCTTGGCTCAAAATATTAAAAATATGAAGAATACAATGAAAACAAATGCACGTAACGTTTATAAACTCACTGCACAGCTAAACGTAATGCATCCATAATGGAGTTTGAACTGTTGTGTATTTTTCAGAGGAATGTTATACATTCATGTAAGAATCTGTATATGGCACACGTTTTCGAAAGCACGTGAAACGTCGCTATTGTCAAAAATATTCGATTAAGCAAAAATGAATTAAGTAAACACTAGAACATAGTTAAAGTACCCGTCATTTTATCCGTCATTTACCGTCACTGACCATCACACACATTCATCTTTACTCACACATAAACTTCTTTTTATCGATAACAATCGTTTTATGTTTTAATCAAAAAAAGATCGATCGATCGGCAAACGAATATACGTAAATCAAAAGATGCGACGCGCGACACGTGCTATTTAAAAAAAAAAAGCAAGAAACTTGAGAGAACAAAGTTATTTAGATAATTTCCACGAAATGGCCATGATCGTTTTCTTTCGAACAATACGTTTCCTTCTTCCGTAGACTTAAAGATTCAAAATCTAAATTTCACGCAAAGTACGGCACATCTTCGAAACGAACAAACGGAACATTTTACGAGCTCATCATACGTAGATTATCTTTTCTCTCTTTCTCTCTCTTTCTCTTTCTTTCTCTCTCTCTCTTTCTCTCTCTCTCTCTCTCTCTCTCTCTCTCTCTCTTTGTGTGACAGATGAATAATTCTACGGGAGTACACGTTCGGACTCTTTCAATGACATTTGCACTAGTAAGGAAGCCGTACGAGTAACACAAAGAGCGCCGATCCGAAGATTCGCCGCAGTGCACCCATTGTTGTCTCTCTGCTCAGTCTTCTTTGAGATTCTTTATTCTGGATCGGACGGACCAAGCCGACTATATAACATTCCACAGACCCTTACAACCTATCTCTCTGAGATCTTCTCTTGAATGTCGTTATTCATCAATTTATTCTCACTTTGATCTTCAAATTCTTATTATTTCGAATCCTCGGTATCATTTTCAATGTTTTTACTTTTCTTACTCGTACTCGTTCTCTATCATAATCATCTTGTGAGAATCTTTTATCTTCTCTCTTTCTTTCTCTTTCTCACATTTTTTTAATTTCTTATATATTTCTTGTACTCATATCTACTCATATATTTTTTCTTTCACACAATTTTCAATCAAACTCGATATTTTATGTTCGTTTTTCATATATGGATTTTTTCTTTCATTTTTTGTTATTTTTTAATAAACAAAAAATATATATATTTTTCTTTTTATATTAAATATTGTATTTATTTAAATGATGTCAAGCTTGTGAACTTATCTCTGCTTAGCGGTTCATTGACGAGAAGTTTAGCAGAGAACGAAAGAAAACAGCATGGCGGGAAAGAATAGAAACCTGTTACGCGCGAAATTGAAACGTAACGAATCTTACGCGTGCTTTCGAGTGTATGTAATATCATTGTAAAAATGCTATTTTTTACCAATTTTTTATTAACTAATTTTTATTTCTTTTTGATGACACCTTATAATTAAATTATTAAAAATATATATGTCTTGTGGCTGATGATAAAATTTTACAAAAAGATTTATACATTTTTTATAAATATATGTTTGAATTATTAATAGGGTATTAAATTTATTTTAATATGTAAGAATTATTAAAATTAAAAAGAAAATTACTTGAAATATAAATGTGCAAATAAAGCAGCAATACATATTCAGTTAGCGATAGTCAATACTATTTTTCATAGGTGTAATTGCAAAATTAATATCAATATGCTATTCACAATCGTTAATAAAAATGTTTGAACATGATAGAATTATTAATATAATCCTATTGGTCTATTCAGAAGCTTTCCTAATCTAAAACGATTACATATATATGATAACCGTATATTATAGATAGATCGCATTATATAAAGTAACACGTAACCTGTAATAATTTTAATATTTTAATACTTACATGAAGGGGCAGCAGCTCATATAGACTTCGTTGATATTCTCAATTTTCAGTATTACTTTATGCAATTTATAATGGATTTTGTTTATGAGGTAAATATTACATTATTGCTCGCATGATGTTCATTTTTAATCCATATATAATCGTGTCGTTGATTTTGTTTAGAAAAAACTAATCAATACGTTTTCTTCTTGAATACAATTGGAAAACTTTTTTATTTTTTTATATATGTATAATATTAAGATATTAATAACACAAGATTTGGAAACACTTTACTTATTTGTGCGATATATAACTTAATATTTTGATTTCTCTTTGGAATAAGATAATTTAAATCTTATAATATTTAGGTTTCATAAAAAAAGAAAACTTGGTAAATCATCATCGTCGTTTTCGTCTTCGTCGTCGTCGTCGTCATCATCATCATTATCATCATCATTATTGATAATTTCAACAATACGAAAAGAAACACTAAATAAACTCCGGATGTAGCGATTTTTTCAGTTATAAAAACACTCAGAAAACACTAGTTTTCTTTTATTTGTTTTTCTTCTTCTTTTTATAATTTCAACAAACACATGTCATTTTTCATTTTACGAAACTTGATGAACTTCCTTGGTGTGTCTTTCTTCTTTTCAATTTGTTGGCATAATATTCAAGTCAAGATGAGGATTTTCCAATCAGATCTTGTGCCACGTTCGTAGCATTTTTCCTTTTATCATGGACGACAGTCAAGGTCCGAGCTAGGTTGACACGACAGAAGAGACCGTAGCATTCCTCTATCGATTTTCTTTTTATCTTAATAGAGAAATACGAAGCGAGTGACTCAGCTGGTTAAATTGTCATTCTAATTAGACAACTTTTTCCATCTTTCTTTCTCTCTCTCTCTCTCTCTCTCTCTCTCTCTCTCTCGTTCTTTCTTTCTTTTTCTCTTTCACTCTTACTCTCTCTCACTCACTAACAAAATGTTACAAATGGCAAGAGATCTCAAGCCGAGTCTTGGAATGGTCGGGGGATGAAAACACGCCCTCGAAACTGTCCTTGCGAACGTCAGGGCATGCGCCGTTTTATTTAGGTCACACGCCACTTGATGGACTCACGATCGTATCTATGCGAATTTTTCTAGCTAGAGCAACTTCGATCGAAAGCCTTTATCATGTAAAGCCAAAAGACAACCCTTAAGATTATCAGATCTCGAGATTTTTTATCAATTCTAGTTTGTTATGCACATTTACATACTAAACAATTATTTATTGTAAGCGCGTCTAAAGAGAAGTAGGTAGGAAGAATCGTCTAAAAAGAATACATTGTTTTTATTATTAATAAACATTTATTATCATTAAACATGTAAATTTATGGTTAACACGTTATGAGATAAAAACGGATTAGCAAACATCTATTACAGTATTTTAAATTACTCTTACATTATCGATAAAAATTTAGAAATATCCAAACACGACCAATTTTTGATCGATTATACTTATCTGTAATAATTATATTTTTCGATCGATGCTAATAAAAAGATTATAGTTTGTTTTTAATCAATTCGTGCAGAATTTCATTATTTTGTTTGTCAAATGAATAGGAAGGATATCAACTCCGATGGATTTCACTTCGTTAATACAAAGTTAGCTAATATGTGATATGATCCAATCTATATAACTGTAAATTCTAATGTGGACGTCCGGATATCTTTCAGCACATCGTGTAACTCAATAGACTAACCAATCTGTACACTGTCTAAGACAAGTGGATTACCAGAATCACCTTAAAAGTAAATTATTGTATTTTTACTCCTTGATAAAAGAATTATATGCAGTTGAAAAATTCATAAAGGATCACATTCAAAATATTCTTTTTTACGAATATTAATCTTCTACACACATGCATTGTTTATTTTTTTGAGTAGATTAATAAGAAAAAAATACAATAGAAGTTGAAAATACATAGCAAATACCGTGTGTATAGTTACTATCTATACAAATGTTGGTATTTTTAACCGATTGATATATCATCTGACATTTTGGCAATTCAACAATTTTTATATTTATTATTTACAACCGATTATTTCTTCCACCCGTATTTTAAAATGTTTCACAATATTAAATATGTTTCTTTTATTTTAATAGTAATCTCTAGAACGAGATGTTATAGTTCAATGACTGATAAGTAGAGATCAATGATGAATCGTTTTGAAACGTTTATACTTTCGATTTGTGATGATGACTGTTACCTTGGTTTCTCCCCAACCAGTGAATATTGCAGTACAATTCGTCTCATCAATGTCTTTATCTAGGAATAGGAATGACTGCATTAGAATATTCAAATTTTCCGACAATTTTTATCAGACCAATGTCATTTACAATAGGGTTAACACTATCATTTTTTTCACACCATATGATATGCCACCTATAAATGAAACATTATTATACACATTAAAAATGAAAATAACGTTGATTAAATACTAATCATATATTACTTTGTACATTTATAGTAGGACGTTAGAAAATATTATTTTACCTGATAGAATATTATTACTGCCAACTACCACAAATATATCAATAGAATTATGAAGACAATGAGTTACTATAAAAATTCATTGCTTATTAATAATTTCACAAATGTGAAAGCTCGTATGAATACTTGATAAGGAAATGCATTGTCTTCAGCGTTATTTCATCTGATTACTTTGCCGAAAATTGGTCCATATATATATATATATATATATATATATATATATATATATATATATATAAAATTTATAATCGATATATATATAAAATTTGACAGGCTTAATTTAAATAGAAGAATGTAGCTTATGTTCAACTAAAATGTCTTTTATCACAGAATTGAAATGTTCGAAGATCGCGATATGACGATTTATTAGAATACATTTTTCTACTTATCAATTTAAAAATCCCCTACAATTCACAATAAAGTTTCCATTTTGCTAAGATTGTACTTATAAATCGCAATCCACGTTCTATACACTTTTCGATATATTATATACTTTTATATGCCAGTAAATTTTATAATTATTGATTAGACTTTATAATTATTGATTAGACAATTATTAATATACTTAGCGTTTTATACTGCTATAAAGTTAAGTTGATCGAATATTGATTTCACTGATATCAATAATTTTCATAATTGATTCTACAATTAACCAAATTTTAAACGCATCGTGATGTAGACTTTCGTACATTTTACGTATCTATTACATATATTATATATACAAATTATTCCTTGTGTAATTATAAAATATGAAAAGAGGGATTTAACTTTGTTCAAATTAAAGAATATAGAATTAATATTAATATCTATCAATGAAATAATAAATTAGTATGATGGCCTATAATCGTTTCATATAAAAAGAGTATTTTGTATCATGTGAAAGTATTCATAGAACCATTACAATTAAAAATTCTAAGAATTAGAAATATCTTAATATTAACGAATATAAAAAGTAAAATATTATGTTTACGATCGACGTAAATAAGTATCTACTTGTATAGAAAATTTACAACAAGCTTATTGTTTATAAGAATCGTATTTCCTAAGTATGTGTAATGTAAAAATAAGTACGCATCATCGGTATTAAAAATTATAGGTATACATTGGAAAATTTCGATTTTAATAATTACTGATGTACATATTTCTAAGGAAATATGCATCACAGTTTTCTTTGAAAATGCGAGTTCGTTTATAATGATGAATAATAAAAGTTTATATTTTTATATTGTATCAAAATATACGAATTATACAAATATTATTTACAAATAGGAATATTCACAGATTTCAATCTTAATCTTGAAACAATATTTTTTGATACTACTACTGTACTTACATATTAAATATATCTTTATATCGACATACTTCATTGATAATATTGAATCATCAAATTGATAACATTGAATCAAATTTAATCGAATAAATTGAAAGATATCGATCTAGAACGTAATCGTAGTTATCGTAACATTTCGAACACATGTTAAATTAAATGAAATGATAATTATTAATGGTTTACACAAGATAATTTATCTAATTGCGATATTGAACGTTAACATTCCGATATTGAACGTTAACATATAAAGAATTGAATTTTGGCATGAGAAAATGTTTCGTAAGGACGTGCATGCTGTCTCAAGAGCGTATTCTTTGCCATAATAAATGCGACGAAGAAGCGAGGATGCGAAAACTCGCTTTCAGGCCATACACACTTGAAGCTGTTCGCTGTACGCGAAGAAAAAAGAAGAGAGCAAAGAAAGAAAGAAAGAAAGAAAAAATAAAAGAGAAAAGAAACAAAAAAAGAAAGAAAATAACAAAAAGAGTTAAAAGTTGCACTAGCGTGCATACGTAGGTAAAAGGGAGTCGTAGTAAATATTCGGCGCTCTTCTTTATTTATGCGATCTTCAGCAGTTTTCACCCTATTACAACTGCCGAAGCCACCCTGATGGATGAATAAAAGAATGCGCCGCGGACTTGGTAACGAGGAGAACGAAGAAGAAGGAAGAAAACGGAGATGGATAAGGGTGGGGAAAGAGAAAGGAGCTGAGGGATGAGCAGATAAAGAGTAAGAGAAAGAGAAAAAGAAAGAGTGAGAAAGGATGATAGAACGTTGGCAAGGCGAGGCAGGTTGGCGAAGACGTTGGTAGGACAGACTTGAAAGAGAAGTAACGAAAAGAGAGAAAAGAAACGGCCCTGTTAACTGGAATCGGTAGGGAGGCAAGGCGAGGCGGATAATCACGAAGAGAGAGATGGGCAGAAGCAGGCAGAGACAGGTGCCCATTCACGCACGTGTGTTCTCTTTTAAGCGGTACTGTAGATGATGCTGGAAAGACGAAGAAGACCACGAGGAGGACCGGCCGGCTTCCTTGTGTCGGCGAAGGATACTTACATTCACTCTACAATCATGCCACACTTGCGGCTCAACGAACATAGTGGGGCAAAACTCCAACGGCGTAGTCTTCATGAACCGACTTTCACAGAAAATTTTACATGTCTACTACTCATGTCTGCCAAGTACAATTTTTAATCAATTTTTTTTTACATTTTAATATAAGAATACGTGTTTTTAATTATGTCTAGAAATAACAATATGAAATTATAAGATCTTTCATGGAAATGAACTATGAAACTATATTTGATAATCACATTTAATGAAAATTTCCTACCATTAATATTTTATCGAAATAATTTCAAATCAATTCCAACTCTACGAACGTCTAAATTCCACCCATCCAGTAAGATACGTAGATACTTCTTTTAACAAGTTCCTTATATCAGCGTTTTTCACTATACAATATCATCTTTTTACCCACGTATAATACATTGTACAGAAAGTATGTGGGTGTTGAAGTCTCTAAGAGTAACTGTTCATGATCAAAGTTGTATTACATTACAGTTGCATTAAAATTCGATTGATATAACTTTCTACCAACTCTATTAAACATCGTGTATTTTCGTAAGATAAGAATTATATGTATGTGAATATCTTAACGATTATCAAAGAACTTACAGAAATTAAGACTTTTGCGAAGACTGCCTTGTGACTACGCCGCTGACCTGGACCAAAGGGGCCAGGACGAACGATGGGTGGGAAAAGAAATGAAGAAGGGGAAGGGCTACCCATTCGGTAGCAAATGCTGGTAAGCCGTCGCAAGGTCAAGATCAGTTGGTTAATCTCAGCCAGTCAACCAAGGGCCTTGCACCTAGCATAACGAACGACCTGATTCTTAGCGCTCCGAACGTCATCTGAATTTCTACGAGTTTATTGTAATTAAAACGCTTTGATATAGTGATTCCAAAATAGATAAATATCAAATAGAATCAAATTTACTTCGAGTTACAGTGAATAATTAACTAAATGATAATAATCTATTATTTTGTGATTGTTACTTGATGAATCAGTGAATCGATGAAACAGATCATTTTAGAAATTTATTGATTATGTTGATCGATCGACGATCTTACGTTTATATATATATATATGTTTAGACTAATCAGAATTCTAACGTAAGTTTTACGTGCTATCATTATCGATCTGATTAAAATAAAAAAAATTAAGCAGGTTGGAAGATTTTTGCTATCGTTTGCTCTTTAGAAGGCACGGAATTATTCTCTGTGCGTAAGGAACTTCTACGTGCAGTGTTTACGGTAGAAATTTGAACAGTGGTGAAATTCTTCAGTCCATATTCCGTGGGTTTTCTGTTATGGAAACTTGCGTACTAATACCGAAGGAGTTCTCTTTAGTTCTTGCCAGTGATCAATCCGCATGTAAAAATGTTTATAAAAATGATTCGGATTCATTTGTCACAAATTTACGAATATCGGTGTGGTCTAATGTCTTCATTCCATTGGGCACACTCATCTATCCGTTTCAGGGGTCAATTAGATTCGATAAGATTGATCTGTATTCCCTTCTTGATGATAACGACGTAAGTACACATCTGCTTTTCTTTTTTCTTTCACATCTTTTCATTTTCTATAAAAAGGGATTATTATAGTAATTTAATTATATATACATCCGACATATTCTAAAACATTTATAATTATTTTTATAATTAATCGAAACATTTACAATTATTTTTGGAGAATCTTTTAATATTTTTCATGTTGCGTTTGGAAGAAACGTTGATAAGTCTATGGTATCATTTTTTCCGTGCGATTACATTCGCTACCCTCTTAGTGTACTATGACGAGCTGCTAGCTGCCTATTAAAGCGATCCGCTTTTAGATCAGACGCGAGTACGGTTGCTATGACGAAGTCTTTTCGAACTACAATCTTAACAAGCGTCAGTGTAACTGGATAAGGTTTCTTCATATCATTCAAACGGATGACGAACAAGTTAATCTTATTGGAACAAAGGTAAAGGGTAAGTCATGTGGTTACTCATTATTTCTTCGAATTTTTTAAAATTATATTCGTATCTATATCTTTTTTAAATTGTTCAACGATTCATTACCTTATTTTAGGTGAACCAATTTTTGAAGTTATCAAAGATGTTCAGCCAGATACTGAATTAATAGCTTGGTTTCCACCAGTAACGTATCCAGATTTTATTTTTATTTCCCATGATATGTGTTTAAGATCCGCACTTTACAGATGTTTGATCGACAGTATCGTAGATGGTGAGTTCAAAATTATTTTGCGAACTTGTACAAAATTTTTTAATATTATAGGAATTATATGAAAAATATTTGTCTTCGATCTTCGATATTTTAGAATCACCTTTGGATCTATCCATGGCTTTACTTTCTCATCACATATCACCATCGATACAGCATTCTTATTATGAACCTGATGAATATGAATCAACCTCTGAGGAATCATCATCATCTACGCTATCGTTAGTTGGTGATCATCTTGATTGTAGTATTTTAACTACTATAAAAAGAGGTGACAAAGTACTTTTGCCATGCGAAGTATGTGGTAAATCTTTCGATCGTCCATCACTCTTGAAAAGGCATACCAGAACGCATACTGGTAAGAACATCGGTACAAATGATGTGCATGTAATGTATGGGGAAAATAGATAATAATTTCTCTTTTAATTATGTTACTAGTAATGATAATGAACAAATAATAAGTATAATATTATATTGTATTAAATTAATGTTCATTTTAAGGCGAGAAACCACACGTTTGCATGGTATGCAGTAAAGGTTTCTCAACATCAAGTTCTCTAAATACTCACAAGCGTATTCATAGCGGTGAAAAACCTCATCAATGTCTTGTATGTGGCAAGAAATTTACAGCATCTTCGAATCTTTATTATCATAGAATGACTCACATCAAGGTAGGATCTTAATATCTAAAGTATCCTAATCATATTAATTAACTGGAATACATCAATAACTTAAGTATATTCTAAAAAGAAATATCAAAAAAATGTAAATAAAATAAAGAATAATAAAAATATCAAATAAAAATAGGAATAAAAATAAATGGAAATAAAAAAAAAATATATTTATACATAACGATGATCAGTTTGATGACTACAAATATTATCCGATTTTTATAATTACATTTCTTTTTATAATTACAATTCTATGTTGCAGGAAAAACCACACAAATGTTTACAATGCTCCAAATCGTTCCCAACTCCTGGAGATCTAAAGAGTCACATGTACGTGCATAATGGATTATGGCCATTTAGGTGTCAAATTTGTAACCGTGGATTCAGCAAGCCAACAAATCTAAAGAATCATATGTTATTGCATCTTGGAAGATGTTCGAATAAGAAGTTCATTGAATCGATTCCAGACTTGTGACTTTTTGCGACAGTATACTAATCACTAGTTACATAGTGAGAAGGTAATAAATACTTTATTAAAGTGGCTTGTAGACTTATATTATTTATACTAATTATATTCGATCCATTGCCTGTGTATTTCTTAAGCATTATCAGCAATGCAATTTATTGCTAAAGAAATACTAAACAAAGGCAAATCATTGAGCAAATAACGTTTTATTGTTCAAAAAGACAATGTTACAAACAACCTTGACGAGATGGTTAAGTCAATTTATATTTCATCATTTGCAAGTATTTACTGTTTTCTAGAATATCGCATCAGAATTTAGAATTCGATTTTTATTAAGAAAAAATAAAAAGTAGTATAGTAAACGATAAGTCTAATAAGACAAATGAAGAACAGTGTGTGCAATCGAGACGAACACTTTGGTAGGCTTAAAGCCAAATGCAAGTTATTATCTAAGCGCATTAATTGTAATTTCTTTTCTTTTTCTTATTTTTTTCTTTATTTTTTTATTTTTTTTTTTATATGATATATCGATGCAGAGTATAAAATTATACGATAATTTTACCTTTTCTTCTGTAATTATTCTGTCGAACTGAACAGATTTCGGAAATGTATGTATATAGATTGCACGTGTCATTTTTCTTTTTTTTTATACAACTTATTGTGTAAGAACCTATGTATACTTCTTTATTTTTCTTTTTAAGCACCGGAACCCCCACCGCTGCCAAGTCCCGCTTTTGTATCTAAAGGTATTTGCTTTTGGAAGCAGTCTTCCAAAAATTGAGCCATAGATAAGTACAAGTGTCCTTTTACACCTGTTAAAGTATGGCTCACATCTGGATATACCTAATGTAGTAAAGAAAAAGAAGAAATAACAAAACATCAAACATTTAGTACATTTTGATTTTAACTCTAGATACGTAGACCTGTATGTCATTCGATAAATTCACATCACATATTTTATATGAAAAATAATTTTTTAGAAATTTTTATTATTGAATAATATCTTTTCCAGAGCGTTATAGTTTTATTCAATATATGCGATACAGAGTAGAACGTATCTAAGAGTTAATATTTATAGAAATTATCTTTTAAGCGACAGCCGATATCTATCGAGTTCTCATTCATTATTACATCAATTTAATAATAGATTTAATATACACACACACAAACACACACACACAAACACACACACACAAACACACACACACACATCTATACAAATTTAAATACGTAATCTTAATACTTTTTTACGACTACATCATGTCTATATAGATGCCGCCGTATATATATTACGAAGACATTTTATTTTTATTTTATGTAATTTCACTATCGATTCACTGCTGATTTAGACTCCGTGATCTTTTGTCAAAGCTATTTGATTATATATATATAAACTTTAATTTTTATAATCATTTTAATCGTAAACACAGTTTAAAATATAGTAATAAGTAGAAAGTTTTTCACACATGACTCCGGCTATGTGCTTTATTACTTGTATAAAAGAAAGTTGATTGCAAAAAGCGTAACCACCATGCAATAAATATGCAATAGGCGATATTTAAACAACTTACTTTTAAATATTATGTATGTACATATTTGATACCCAAACATAAGAATCCACGATTTTTTCTTTCCATATCATGTCCAATCAGCTTCTTGTTGCATTGTAATTACTGTCAATAGCAATCAGATAATCAATAGATATCGACTGGTATACGACACGAAATTATCGATAAAAAAAAATAAAGAATGCCTTTACGGTCGAAAGGTTGTGGAAATACCTGCTGTCGAAAGAGAATCCCCTCTTTCGCAAGGTGACGCGCAAGTGCCATGGATTGTTGAAATTGAACGTTATCGTCCGCAGTTCCGTGGACTAAATAGAACATTTTATTACGCAGATACTCGATTTTGTTGTAAACGTCGGAATCGGCGTAACCTTTGTAATTAGAAGTAACGTTTGGTAAACCCATATATCTCTCGGCATAAGCGGAATCTGTAATAAATTCATTTACGGAACAGTGCCAGAGTTAGGAAGCTCTTATAATATATATGTTGATAGAAATAGAATTAATAATATGTTGATAAATGATAATAAATTTTCTTTATAAATAAAATAAATATTGTCCATATATTTTAATCATAATAAAAGAAAAAATAATATTTTTTTATACCATAGAGCTTCCATGAAACGATAGGTGCAACGCTTATTCCGCAATGAAAAACATCTTGTTCGGGATGAGCTAGAGCTGATGCTGCAACGAAACCGCCGTAACTCCAACCCCAAACTGCAACGCACCGTTTGTCTATAAAATGTAACGTGTCTCTCAAATATCTAAAACAGAGATTTAAGACACATTAGAAAAATATATAAAAGCATCTTGCAAAGATTTGATGTAGAAGTATAAAACATACTCCGTAACTTCTAATTGATCAGCTACTTCGGCAGAACCAAGTTTATAATAAACCTCATGAAGTAGTTTGTATCCTTGACCACCACTACCTCGACCATCTATCTGGGCCACGATAATACTTTTCCGACTGGCTAAATACGTATTCCAGTCGATCTTAAACATCTCCGTGACTAATTGAGATCCTGGTGCTCCGTACCTATATATTTATAAATACAAATATATAACCATGTTGCACTATGTATCCCTTACGCTTATTTTATATACATACACCTGCACAACTAGAGGATAACGCGTGATTTCGTCTTCTCGCAAGCCAGGTGGTAAATGTAATCTTACTTGTGCGTTGTAACCACCACTTATATGTACTGGGAAGGTTTTCACTTGTGGAAGAGCGATCTTGGATATTTTTTCCTAATAAAAATATTGATATATATATATATATATATATATATATATATATATATATATAATATAAATAGTCGATACATATCGAGAAAGAACTATCATAGAGAATACTAACGCGTAACACTGTATTATTCTGTAGAACACTTAATAATCGTGGCATTGGTGTTTCAGTTTTATAAAGTGAAATCGTAGGTATCCCAGGGCCAAGACATTCTAGAACGAAGTAGTCTAATCCGTAAGAGGGAAAAATGGCGTGATGATACTGACAAGGTGGTTCCTCAGAATCTGAAAAAATATACATGAGACAATATTAATTTGATTTGATTCGTTTCGATAATTCAACTTGCGTTTTTATGCATAACTATTCGAGACTGGCTTCGTCGCTTCCCTCTTAAGAATAGGAATCCTACTATACTTATAGATCACGCACTGACACGAAATAGAAAATAGATAGGAAGAGAAATTGAATAGCAATAGTGCGATATAAATTGAATTTTATACATATATCTATGGACTGTCATAAGCAAGAAGTGCGATTGCTCTTTAATTAGAATAGTAGTCTGCATTCTTTTATTCCACTATTCGATGCATTATAGAGCAGCTTACCCATCATTCAAAATATTCCAGATGTTCGAAGCATGCTAATGTAGAATATATTGGGTGTACCGCAGCTAGTATGTCAGCTTCAAATGGCGGATTCCTGAGATAAAAATCCTTAAAAAAGGGATGTATACAGTGGATGAAAAATCAACAATTATCGTGACATAAATAATCAAAAATCAATAAATCGGGGTTGAAGCATTCATGCAAAGTAGTGTGCAAGAGTAGTAAGAGCAGTATTATTGTTTCATTGAATTTGTTTAGTAAATGTGTACAGTAAAAAACTTTCCAAATAATAAAAAATGGAAAAAAGAAAACATTTATTTGATATTCATATGAAACTATCATGTAATTTTTATTAACGAATTGTATTAACAACTAATTAAAATCTTGGTATAATTAATGAAATAAAAAATCAAAATAAGGGACGTATGATGATTAAAAAAGATTTATACAATTAATTATCGTGTGAAGTGATACACCCTGTATATTCTATATGTCCGTGGATATATGTTATGTGTAAATGTGTAGCAAAATACTAGCTATGATAGTTAATTCTACATTTCCATGATTAAAATTACTTCTATAATTAACATTAGAAAAATGCATGACAATTATTGAAGAATACAATACACTGTGATAATGAAGAAGTTGTATACAACGCACGCGTTATGAAATAACGCAACAAGTGTTGTGTACTCACTAGAAGAATGTGAAGCTTTTGATTTCTGCTTTTTCGCTTTTTCTTTTGCACGTTGTTGTTCCTTATCTTCAGGACTTTCCGTTTGTACATCGTAATCCTCGTGCCAATCAGTTCCCATCCATCCATTGCGACGATCCGAAAATGTTGTGTGATAACTGCTTTGATCGTTATTTATTTTCGTGGACTGAGCATTGCACGTGATGCAAATTGCAGGATGCAAGGAAGAGCCCACCTGAGGTAAAAGTGAGCTAACACGATATAAGTGTCTTTGTCCAGGACGCATGGGTGGTATACCTATAAAATATCTAAAAAAATTGAATAGATTATTATAATTATATAGATGTATCTAGATATTTTTTTTCACGTACATGGTATCGTTGACCTTATCCCACCCTAATATTTTGACAACTTCAAAGCGTCCATGTGTCAAGGGTACTACTTGCTTTCGAAGCACATTTACCCATACAATATGTTTAAAATATCCAGCAGGTCCTTCTGATATAGGACTGATCGATATATAACTGGTGCCATTAACTGAGAACAGTGGTGCCTCTGGTGGTGTATCAACCCATCCATGTCCATCGCTAGTTATTCTTTGTATCTCCTATAAAAACACCCATTATATTTAAATATATATTTTAACATTCATTTAATATTCAATATTATTGAAACAGTTACCAACCTGACAATGCCACATAGGACTTTTACAAACTGTTACGACTGAGAAATTCTGAGCTCTTGTTAACCACGATATACAAACTTCCGTTAATGATACCCAGGAAGCAGTAGTAAAATAATGATCTCTATAATAAATGAAATGAAGTATTATATACACGTGTTTGCCATTAGAATTTATAAACATATTATATGGATATATTAAGTTTTCACTATGGATAAATATACTTCCACAAAAAAAGATTCTATAAATGTTATGAAAAGTTGTACAAAATCTACATTATTATTCTAAGTTGAGTAAATAAACTTACACGTATTCGATGACAGGGGGTGGTTTTACTATTTTCGTATGAATATTTTTTGGATCAGCAAGATCAGCGACATATAGACGCACGAAAGGATTTGGAGTTCCCGGCTGCAAATTATAATTTTATTCTATTTAGATTTTAACGATATAATGTTAAACGAATATCTAGCATAAAGGAAATAGGTGCAATAATAATAACAAGAAAAATTTCGTCTATTTGATCATATAGTCAAAAATTACTTCAATGTTGCTGTTCAGAAATGATACGTACTTCGACTCTTGTAAAGATTAATACCTTAGGATATCTCAAAGATCGTATATCAGGATACAAAGCCCTGTTTCCTTCTCCAAACCAAGGAATATGCATTTCTTCGACTAACGAATCATTAAACGAAGCATAAAGCATCATATGACCATCAGTTGACATCCAGATTGCTTCAGCGCTATGTAAAATCTCCTCTGTAAATAGATAGAAAAATTTTCCGTTTATAGTAATAAAAAGTGAAACTAACGCTTAACAATTAGATTAAAAGAAAGAAAATTTGCCTTCATATAGCCAATCTGGTAGACCATTAGATAGAATTCCAGGTACTGCAGTATCAGTTACACGATACCCCGTGTTACTCAAAGGACCTGTTCTATAATAAATATCATAATCTTGTACCATAACGAGTCCATGGCCACGAGGTGTCCATTTGGCTAACAACAGATAAGGATGAACCTCCTTTTCGGGATGAGGTGTCAATGGTATTATATCTCTGTAATAAAAAAGTCCTTGATATTTTATCGATCAAAACATAATTATGATGATGTAGGGACGTGTAATATATATATAACTCATACTAACTGTGTGTTTACGTCATAGACTGTATATTGAGCTAAATAAGAATATCTAAATAATTTTTTCATATTCTGAGCAAGTAGCAAATATTTGTGGTCCGGTGATAATGAGAATTTGGCAGGATTCAATCTTCTCTGTAATATAAATGTTTAACGATAAAGAGGAATAATATATATATATATATTAATTTCTTATAAATATTAGTTTCTTATTAACTTACGAATGTTTCTTTGGGCATCAAACTGCGCGACGTTAAATTCGTATCAGATGCATCCAATAAAGAAATACCACCTGAAACATCTCTATAACAAATATGACGAGAGCTCACCCAGGATCCATTAAAGAGCAACGGAGATAATTCACCGGAAAGAACCTATAAAATAATAATTATTTATTTATATTTAAATTCTTCTATATGATTATAAATATAAACGAATGTATACAACCTCAGAGAGTCGTAAACGTGTACCACGAACTCTGGGCCCTTCATCAGGTGGTGTGAGTAGAGCGACCGATGTGACGATAAGAGCTAAAACCGCAACGATCACGAGCAAAGCTATCAAAATTCCACGCCAATTCCTTTGATTTGGATTAGCCGACACTAGCTCCTATGACAAAGGTTTTTACTAATATTTCTATTATTAAATGAAAATTTACAGAAGTATATAACAATTAATGATATTTATAATATTTTGTTTGAAATAATAAAAATGAATATTATAATACACTTATTTACAATATTATTTTAATGATGAGCAATTTTTATTAAATAGTCAATTTTAAATATAGAAGTAGACGAAAGAGGTAGGCAATTATTGCTTTATTGATTTATTGCTTACGTACTAACAGGAGTGATCGCGATTCATATCTCTCGAAAAGATAATACATATATGAATATTATAATGTACATAAAGAAAAATATGAAGTTAGATTTCAGTCGCGTCTAGTATGTATGCTAGTCAGCTGCTGTAGCTCAATCGATAGAAGAAGGGCCAGTACAGAATTGTACGTCAGTCAATTCACGCGTAAATGTATGTACACTTGCTGTCATTACAGGGGATACAGAATTTTCGAAAAATTATTTTCGTATGAGATTCCAAATTTGAATCAAATAAATCAAATAAAAATTCAAATTTCTCTTTAAAAAAATTTTATAATATAAAAATATAATTTAAATTATTTTATATTATATGTTAAATCAATAAGATATGATTATTATCCATAATAGTATAATATCAATATGATATCAATATTATCATTCATTTATAATATAAGTTTAAATAATATAGTAAATGTTGATCAATTTGATTAATAGAAAAAAATCTTTTCTTAATAAAATTTTTTGACATATTTGTATGTATAGATATATACATGTACTTATTCATATATTTATGACTTTTTTAACAGATCAAAAGAAATGTGACCTAATGAAATGAATTCATTTAGATCCTTCGTTTGAGATTTCATTCATCAGCTCCATTAAATTTTTTACACAAGCTGTTAATATTAAAAAACATTTATATGTTTATTATATTACATATTATTTATACGTTAAATTAAATGATATCACGTATTGTTGGTTGTCTATGAAAAATTAAATCAATTTAAGAGTAATATTAATTATAAAAACGTAAGTTTTTCCTACTACTTAAAATGTCTCTTCTGATAACTTTGCTATAATAAAAGATATTTGAAGCTCACTATCGTTACTATTAAAAATTACCAATGTCTGTTGTCTTATCAAGAGTTTGATGGCATTACTTTTAAATGGCTTCGACAATCATTAAAACGAAGCAATGAGAAAGTAATTAAAAGGAAGTATTTGATGTAAGATAATTAATTACCTCGTCGTCGTAAATATTATCGTGATCTGCCATCAGGAAAGTAGCTCTTGTCTCTCACGTCCACTTTAAAGAGATCAGGAGTAGACAGGACAGAGCGGTGCTCGTCCTTTATCTTTCGAAAATTTCTAAGATCATCATCAATGTAAAGGCAAACTGTATGATTTTACCAGCCAAGTATACACGCGAGTATAAGTTCTTATCTCTCCGTTCCACTTCCAAAGTGTGGACTTTTGGCACTGAGGGAAGATCTCTTGGATAGTCTGGATGCTGCAAAGGTGGAGTCTGCGCGATGCAATACCTGCGCTCTGATGTAAACGAGAGAATTCAATGAATTGAGAAACGTTCGAAGACTTTTGTAAATTTGACATATCTCTCTAAAATTCTCCGAAAGAATCGTTCGAATTTTGAAAGAAAAATATCGAAAAAGAAAGAAAAAATATTACATTTAATTATCGATTATACAATTATTCAATTATAAACTTCGATAACTTAAGAGAAAATGATATTAAATAATATTAAATAATATTAAATAATATTAAATGATATTAAATAAACAAAATTAAATATAATTATTGTAAGCAAGATTAAATATTTTACAAATACGTACTTCATCATTGCATTATCATGTATTTATAAGAGGATGATTTAACTGAGGATATTTTTTCCATATTTTGCTTTTCAACTTCAATTAAATTGGTATAAAATAAATAAAAATTAATTCTCATCAGTTCTCTGTTTGTCATCGATTCAAGTACTACTTGCGATAGAATCCGTATGCAAAGAAATGAGGTCGTCCAGTGCTACAATTAAACTTGCATAGCATATAGATCTACATTAATATAATATAAACACACACACACACACACACATACATACATATACACATATTACGAATGTATAAACCATACTTATCGAGTATAGCTATATATAAAAAAAATGCATACCATTTTCAATTATTATGTATTATCTTTAATCAAATTCAATATAAACGCAACCCTAGTTATACCTTAACATTAATTATTAAATATTGTAAATTTTTAATATTATTATTGTATTTGTGTATAAATAACAAATTTATAGGCATAAACACACACATACATACTTTCATAATACGCAAGTCATCTTTACATCATGTATACTTTATGATACAGTGTATATTTTCTATTATATCAATTTTCGCAAAAATTATAACATATTAACAAATATTTTAATATAAACATTTTGTTTAAAAATTCAAATACATGTATTATATAACTTCTTGAAAAAGAGAGAGAGAGAGAGAGAGAGAGAGAGAGAGAGAGAGAGAGAGAAAGATGTAAATCTTCAAAATCTTCGAAATCTATATGCAAAATTAATAAAATAAAATAATCTCTCTTTTAAGACTATTCATTGCTTTTCGCTCGAGACATGTATGGCTTCAGCGAAAAGTGTAGACAAAATATAAACTACAAATATAACAAAGAAACAAGGATGTTCGCATCATGCGGTGTATAAGCTTGGTTAGGTTACACCCTTTCACGTGTAACCTAACAATCGGCTTAATGAGAATTAGAGTATTGGTATTAGTAGGCTGAATCCACACTTTTCAGTCTCTCATATTTATATCGGCCGAACCCGGCCCAACTCGACTTGGCCCGGCCCGGTTCGACCTGACGCGGCTTGATCTTACAGCGGCTTCTTTGGAATTGGAAAACGAAAAATTTTTGTTATATTTATCTATTTCATAAACGGCGAATTCGGCATAAATACTTAATTTGTGCATCGCTTTTCTTCATATACATTTCATAACAAAATTTCATATAATTTAACATTTTCGCAAAATCAATAAAATAAACAATAAGAATTAAAATAAAACCTATATAAACTAAAATTGAATAAAGAGGAATATGAATATTATGAATTGATAATACGATTAGTGGAAAGACATGAGGAAACGATAACGGACAAAAATAAAAAATCGCTTCGTATTTGTCGTCATATCTCATTATTGTTAAGATTTATGGTTAGTTACGTATTTAAATTATTGAGAATACGATTCGTTAAGAGTTCACGCGAAAAAACATCACGCTTTGTAACACATGGAATGTATCTAAAAGGGATGTAGATCTTTAAGAGACTCTGTCGATTGTAGATTGGCTGTATTGTACTTCGTTTAAATATATTCTTTTTTTATTTGTTATTATAAATCACTATCATCATATATCATATAAAATGTACACGTATATAATATTTGAGTATGTTTTTTTTACTTCTTCTTCTTATCCTTATTATTATAATAATAGTAGTAATAGTAATAATAATAATATAAAGTGGATTAGTCCTACAGTGAAAACTATAGTAAAAAAAACTAGTATTGAAAATTCTAACTATAGTTAGTGTGAAAACAAACTCATGTTCGATTTTTATTAAAATAATGTATAATATATAAATATTCAGTAATTATTATTTTTGATAAAATAATCAACAAAAGCATTGAGTGTATCACTGTAGTTTCTCCACGCTAACATTGGAAAGAATCTCTTTACATTTGGAATGGATCAGAAAACCCCTCAATTTACACATACAATAAGCAGACAATCCGCTAATTCACGGAAATAAAACACACTACTCAAGCGTGATATGAAAATTAGTAGTGGGGGTAGGAGCTTCATCTCTTTCACCGTAGATTTCAAGAGGCGCCACTATATGAAATTTATTCTCAAAAATTGCGAAAACAGCATTGACGCCAGTGATGATTCCAAACGTAATTTTCAACTTTTTGAAAAAGCTTTATTTTCTTTGAAAAAAATCTTATTAGTGTTATTTTCTCGAAAATAATTTATACATAGAAAAAAGATTTTTGCAAAATTTGAAAAAGCCGACTGCTCGTTTAAACCTCCATCTTTAAAATAAACTTTGTTCATAAAAATCAGTCAAGTATTATATCTGGAATTTTTGTTGGCGTCAAACATAAAAGCAGGATTAGTGAACAGCTTAAATCATTAAAATATTGCATTTATGTTTTTTGAATATTTATCTATTTTACTGTATAGAGATAACAAAGAACAAGTATAGAATTGAATAATGAAATTATTAAAGAAAAACAGCATAATATTTTAGAAGTTTCATAGGTTCGAAAAAACCGTTAAAATGAGTGTAAAAATGAGAATATAGGGGTCGTTAAAGTAAATACATTTTTTGCCTGAACATTATCGATTGTACCTAATCTCTTACAATACTTTTATGTGTTAGTAATATTTTCTCACGAAGTAGGTTATAGATATTTACTTTTTTGTTAGTATTCATATAATGAATTGTAAATATTTATTTTGAAAGTATAGAATAGATGGAACATATTTGTTGATTTTTCACAATGACAAGCATACCTGATTTCACAGCAGAAACTGCGAAAGGTATTACAATATTGCTTATTATTTACACTATACAAATATTTTAATATTTTAATTTATAATTTTTCATTACAGCTGCATTGACTGATATTTTAGCAGCTTTAAATACACCTCAAAATATTCAAAAACTTACAGAAGTGAAAGAGAATTCCGGAAATGAAATGTTAAAAATGATGCAGTTTGTATTTCCAATTGTAACTCAAATACAAATGGATGTTATTAAGAATTATGGATTTTTAGAAGGGCGAGAAGGTTTGTAATTAATAACATAACTAATTATAAGTAAAATGTATACATTATTTATCATATTTTTGTATATAGGTACTGTACAATTTGCTCAATTGATTAGAACATTAGAACGAGAAGATCCAGAAGTAGCACAATTACATAGTCAAGTAAGATCCTATTTTCTGCCATCAATAACAAATCCTTCTGTGGAAGCTTCTCTTTAAAATAATATTTTATGTATGTAGTAAAACAGAAGTATACATATACTATATATCCAATCATCTACTTCATATAAATTTTTGCAAACAGTTAATATTTATAATATCTGTATATAACTATTGATATCGTATGCATTATGTTTTTATTTTATCTAATACGAACATACAAAATATTGTTATTAATATTTAATTAAAACTTAATTTTAGAAAGACTGAGATGATAATAAATAAATTAAGTTGACTTGCAAAAAATAAGTTTTTATAAAGCATTTCATAGAATGTTTTATGAAGAAAAGTGAGAGAAGTTGAAATTATATATTTATTGAGAAAACTTAGAAATTTTTACATTTATTTGTTTTATAATATTAATGATATAATAATCTACTAAAATATATAATATATTTTTTTCATAATTGTTCTTTGAAGTTTTTTGAACTTACAGTAGCTCTAAAACTAAAAAGTAATCCAGTGTTCGCATAAGAAATGAAGTTGTATTCGAATTGTTAGATAAAACAAGCATAACATAAACAATCTTTATATTAAATTCTATGAAAAACTATTAGTATATATATAAATGTGATAATCAAGGTAAGCCTATTCAATTCAAAACATTTAATATTGTATGAAAAGAATTTTATAGTTCATTTCTCAAAATAATTTTTTAAATACTTTACGAATACTTCATCTTTTAACGAACTTCTGGAAAAATAGATATTAAATATACAAATTCTATGGTACAAGCAAATTTGTTTAAAACTGCACGAAACTAAAAAATTATTGACTTAATATTGAATAGCACAATAGTATTATTTAATTAAAAGTCAGAAATCTGTGCAACATGCAAGTATTTCTAACTTATTTAAAATAAGTCATTTATAATGTAATTCTGCATTTAGTATGCTTTACCAATGTGTAACATACAGTTTTAAAAAATGTATCATCTTTGTGTAAAATCAGAAAAATCATATCATAGTTTTTGAAAAAGAAATGCCAAGTTCACACAAAGGTGGAATGCCATCTTTAAAAGTATGATGAATTAAACATAAAAATCATAAAACAATCTATGTCTATATACAAGTATTAATAAAAACATTTTCACGTTTTATTTCTTATTTAAATTAAATAACAATATTGGTTCTTTATGTACTGTAGTGACACAACTAAATTATTATAAAAAAAATAAATAATATATTTTTAATGTAACTCAGCAAATTCTTCTGCAAAAACTTATGTGGTTAAGTATTAAAAAAAACTTCCACATTAATATTAATGATAACTTATGTTCATAGAACTTTCAAAGAAAAGAATTTGATCGTGGAACAGTATAGCATAACATATTTATAATTTGTTTTACATGAATTAAGGTACAATAGTAAATATTTTAATGCGTAAGAAAACGCAAATTGCATCACGTCGTGAGATAGAATAAATGAATAAATATATATTCTCATCATAACAAATTTGCAAATTTTTGTAGTTATAAAATTGCCTGACAATTGCTATACTAATAATCACCTGCAACTGGTTGCTGAAACGTTTTACTTTCAATAGCAGTGATTAGTTCTTATTTTTGTAAGACTACTTTGCACAAAACAGATGTATGCCATTATCATCATACTGGAATCATAAACAGTATACTTGACGTGTATATTTACTCATTAATCAAGGTGTATAAAGCTTGAAAATATAAAAACTGATGTATATTACCATGATTACAGAACATGATGATATTTTTGTTATTTTTAACAAGTACTGTGTGATGTATTAGATATTGTATAAAATTATTAGCACACGGCTGATCATATTTAACAATAAATGCGCACACATCTTTAACACAGGCACTATTTGTATTCTTGATTTCTTATTGCTAAAAAGCAAGCCACAATATGAATTTTATAGATCATAATCCATATAACATTCAAGACTGGCTTAAACTGAACCCTGTTCGATATAATCTATTTTTGCAAATTACGATTACAGTCTCACGATCTCATTTACTATAGAAAACACGTATATAAATACAAAATAAATGAAATGATCTCGATATCATTATCATTTTACATTTTTACCCAAAGAATATATTGGTGAGCAATTTTTGTCTGAGAATGAATCCATACTTAAAAAATATTCTATATATGAAAAGAGTATGTATAAAATCTAGGTTTTACCTTGGGAGCTTTTAAGCATTTCAAGTTAAAATATTATATCATATTACTTTTTTCTTCTAGCATTCAAAATCTTTTGTGAAATAATTTATCAAATGATATAGCCACAATAAAATCATTTATAACTGACAATTACACAACATGTTATGGAAAGTATTATGAATAAATATAAACAGCAATCATAAAAGTATGTAAATAATTAGATTTTTTACTTAAAACATTTCGATAGTATCAATAATGTTTTTAGTTATCAACAATAAAATTTTTTCTATTGCTTGCTTCTTCTATATTCTGCATCTGCAACTCATATCATAATTTACTCTAAATTTAAACTTATACCGTACAGGGTTACTGATAAAATCTGAAATACTATTATATTCGCTGCAGTAATAGCGGTTTCAGCTAACTTTTCAATAATTTTTATCAGGCTACGATAGAAATGGATTAACCTTATTATTAGTATTTACACTCCAAGGGTCCTGTCGAATCTGGTTAATTGGGGCATGAGATGGTGCCGCTGTTGTCGCAAATGGATTCGCTGAGTATGATACGGGCACTGTAAATTAGATCATATTAAATGAAAATATAAGATATTAACATAAATAAGAAATGATAGATCCCTATGATACTAATATTTATTATTGAGTTAAGTTTGCGTCTTAACACAAAAATAGTAAAATTTAAAGCATCTTTACTAAACACTTGCTTTTTATCAATAATGTTAAATATTATTAATTAATATTATAACACTTTCAAGTCTGCCGATACAAATTAGATTTACATGATAAATAAAATATCGATATTATAAAAAATGCATGCAAAATAAAATCGATTATTATTCAATTACAAAATAAATTAAATTCTTAAAAACGTAAGGAAACTAAAATTCGCAAAAGTTTTGATGTATAAAAATGTATAAATCATTAAAATACAAATATTAAACTCATATTAACATAATAACAAACTTGAATCATGCACTCGTGCGATCATTCGTCAGTTTGTTAATACTCACGAATTTAGTTCCAATGAAATGCTATTTTGCAGACATAGAATGTGTTATGAAGTAAAATATTAATTTTTCATATGATTTCAATTACGTGAAAATATGTTTGTACATGGATTATAATAAAAGCAATATTACAAATAATTTAAAAGAAGCGTGTTCATGAATTATTATTCACATTGTTTAAATATAGTATTACCTGTTGGTGTTGGAGTTACTGTTTTAATCGTAGAGGTGCTGACAAGATTATCCAAGTTTACAAGAGCAGAATTTTCACCAAGAAAAGATTGTGGTGTCTTTTTTATTGCACCAGTGTTTTGTGGTAGAGATTCACCTATGCCACCTAGATCAAATGGATCTGAAGACAATATAGCTCCTGAAATATATTACATACATCACAAAAATAGTAAAAGTTATAATGTCGATTATAACTTTTGTTATAACGAGTGTATAATTATATAATTACCATTATTTGTAGTTTGTGAGCCAGTTCCAAGTTTGTTCCTCTGACTGATTACATCAAATTCATCAAGCTCGCCCAATGGACTTGCAGCAGAACTACCATGAGTTTGAGAAGGAAAATTGTTAAAAGTAGAGCCAGAATCCTTAAAACCATTACTTATGGTACCAAAGGCAGCATTTGAAGAATTTGGCAAATTAAAACCGATATTTTGTGGTGATTGTGCCGCAAAACCAATATTTTGAGTCAGAGTAGGATTATTGAAAGATGGAGATGTAGATAAGGTTTTATCTTGACGAGCCTATATATTATTTTATTATTATTCAATAAAGTAATCCTGTTTTTCTGTAGTAATCAAAAAATAATTTAATACTACCTCTACTTTAGATGTTTCTGACTCATTAACAGATGGTATTGGCGACCAAGGATCTGCTGTGCGAGGAGTCACTATTGTTGCTGGAGATGGAGCAGGTGCTTTCCATGGATCGTTAGCAACAACTAAAACAAATAATCATAATAACTAATTAATAATATAAACATAAAATAGAAATGAATATATTATCAAAAACTTACCCTGCTTTTGAGATGTAACAGGAGCCCATGGATCTATCGCAGGTGAATTATTGCTTGTTGTTGGTACACTCCAAGGATCATTTTGAGTCTATAAAATCAAATAAAAAACAAATTATAATTATTTATTATTTTTAATTTTTTTTCTTTTGATATATTAAAATCTACTACACCAGTTTATTTACTTTCGTGAAACATACCTTACATTTACGAAATTGAGACAAATCCAAGGACTGATGTGCAACATGCAAAAAGTATGTGATTTGCTTTACCATGCAATAAAGATATATATAACATGAAACCAAAATCAAGTCAATGTACTTGAATGATATAAGTAAATCATACACATAAATTTTTAATGCATAAAGAAACAATTATTTGCTCCTTTTCCACCACAAACATATTTTAACTTAAAAGAACAAAACTATTTGGAAACTTAAATTAAATATTTAAATATTTAAACAATATTACATTTGTTCTTTAATAGTTTTCTAATGTTATGTATGTACATACAAGTAACTTTACTTTTGAAATATTTTTTTACCACATATTAATGTATATATGTATTATAGCATAAAGTACCTGAGGTCTTGGAGGTGGAGCTGTAACTGGAATACTCCAAGGATCATTCTGCGCAGAAGAGCCGCTTGCTTCACCTAGATTTACATCTAGTAGATCAAGCATATGACTTTGCTTTTCAATTTGTGGTGCTCTAAAAATTACAAATATTATTTTAAATATTTTCTTCTTCATACAATATGAACATTTCATAAATATTTTATACATACTTAAAGTCCTGCTGACTTTGACTAAGTGCTAATTGTAGTCGAACATCGTCACTTCGCCGTCGTTGCTCCTCTTGTTCTGCTTCTTCTCTTGACATAGCAAGTGCTAGCTGTAGTTGTAATTCTTCTTCACCCACTGTTTGTGGTCTAGCTGCTTCTAATTCAGCTATTTCAGAAATATACAAATTTTGTTAGAAGTATATATATGGATTAAATTTCTTCTCTTTTACGAATTATAATAAACAAGAAATATGTATCTATTGAAATATGTAATGATGATCATTTCAACATTTCTTTAATGAAATTTACTTTAAATTCACCACAAATGTGATACCAAAATGAAATGTAAAATTTATGACTAATAAAAATATACTCGTACGTCGTGATGCTGATTCGGTTAAATTGCAAGGCTCCCAATCTTGAAACTGAAACAATATATTAATTTACATTTATTTATTTATTTATTTTTCATTATGAAGTCATTATAATCCAAGTAAAACTTACATCACTGCTTACAGGTGACATGGTATCTAAACCATCACTTCCAAAACCACTAACTGTTTGAGCGAATCTCTCTTTGGCCTTCAATGCTCTAGCTCTTTCATTTTTTAATCTCTCATCATCTTTTAATAAGGCTACTAACTGTTTTGCTTTTTCTCGGACATTAATACCCTGATCTTTATGTCCTTCCATGTGTTGAAAATCTTACGAAATGGTATAGAATTATTCATTATTCCAATATAAAAACAATATAAATTAAAAAACTGGAATAAACATCCATATAAAATTGCTTTCTATCTAATTACCTTTCAATGTTTGAATGGCGAAAATATTTTCCTTACATTGTTGTGCCACTTTTTCTGTACCAGTTTTAATAAGGTACTCCAAAAGAACCAAAGCTTTGTAAACATGTCTCCAATTTTTACCATGGTCATTGAGTCTTTTCCATAACATTTGCATAATTTCAGTAAAGGCCACAACATTATATGTCAAATCAGCAATTTCTGCCATAAGAGTACTACTTGGACCCCAAGGATCATTACTGGTAGCTTTCCTTACAGCTTTCTGTAAAGTAATTAATACGATCCATATTCGTTTCAACTAATCTGTTGACGTAATATTACATTAACAATTTAAAATTCTGAAAATTAAGATAAAAGCAAAAAAATTACCTGTGCATTGCTATAATTATGAGCAAGGTTTACAATATCTCGCCTAATACCTGCTAGATTCATTTGCATGACGTCTTGACCTTGTCTTCTCATCTAAAAATTAGTATTATTGCTTACCAATTAATAATAAAATTTATGATTTTTCGTAAAGCCCATACTTATTATCACATCTTCATGAATTTGTAAAAAATTCATAAAGAAAAAGTTATATTTCTGTAAGTCTAGATAAAAGCTTAGGAATAAAATTTAAACAATTTAGTGTAAATAAAATAAAAATATAATCTGTGAAATATAAAAATATTACTTTAAAAAATATGCAAATATTATATTATATATATATATATATATATATTTGTATTGAACGTAATACTTTAAATTTAAAATAATAAAATATAAAAAATGCTTTGATTATATTAAATATGCATAAACAATTTTTAAAACAATTTAAAACTGTTGACAATAAATATGGACATTTGCTATATAGAAAAGCCATGCTGGTAAGTACACAAAAAATAAGCACAAAAATAATTAAAATATTTGTACCTTACAAAATTAAGGTTGTGTAAAGCATTACCACCTACATTGTTCAATTGAAGTTACATTTGTTCAACATATTTTTACAAAAACTTAGTTCAGTTAGGAGTAAGATAGGCAAACTAAATAAATTATAGGAGATATATAATATAATAAGCTTAATGGTTCTAACACAACAGCTTCTATATTAGATATATAAAATAATAAGAGAATATAAAAAAGAAGAAAATATAACAAATAAAAGTAAAATTATACCGAATATATTTAGGCACTATACTTCATTATTAAGTTAATAGGTGACAATAAATATATGAATTATTATACACTTTTCTTAAATACCTTATCAGGCATTTTTTATTCCAAAAACTTAACAATTATTGAGCAGATCAGTATTATTGTAATTTTGTTACATAGAAATAATATCCAATGCAATACTAACTTGCATAATTTTTATGTTAAATACTCACTCATAATATTTATCTTATAATACTATAATTGTAGACTTGATATTAAAAACAAATCAAAATACCTTGAAAATTATCTTTAACTAGTAAAGTATAAATATCATAATCTATTATTCATACAGGCACTTATAATAAGTTAAAATTATTTCAGATATATTTTCACTAATATTATTTAGATTCATATTGCACTGATTGTTAAAGTGCGAACACTTGTTAAATCAATGGTTAAAGCTGTTTCAAAAATTTACCTTTTGCATAGCCATTGTAGGCATGTCAAATTTCGCCGCTGGTGTTGATGAAACTACGTCTTGTCCAGAAATATAGAAAACTCCCAAATTCTCCAAATCAGAATAAAACCCTAAACTATCGGATGACTTCGTAAATAAGTATGACATTATTTAATACATAAATTGTATTTCACAAACAATCCAATGTTATTCCATATTTAAACACTTGAAGAATTAATAATATACGTGTATCTTTCATTTCAAATAAGATAAAATTATTATGCAAATAAATATTGCAAGTAACGCTAAATGTCTCCTACTCCATTATACTGAACATCATAAATAAAAATAGGTATAATAATAACAAATATATATTGAACAAATATACTTTATGATCGTGCATTTCCTAAAAATAGCGTTAGAAAAAAAAATAATATACGAATAAAAAAGAATTTAGTTTCTATTTAAGAAACTGCTTTTTGCATTACTTACTCCTATTAGCATTATATTTTGCAAATGTTTAAATAGGCACAACCTATGTTCATTTATATATAAAATTAAAAATATAACTGCAGATACTTTCTGGCTTCATTTCATATGAAATATCATCTACATTCGATATAAATATACAATATCAATTGACAAGATTGATGTACTACATACATAATCTCTCCACTATAATTTTTATCTACTTATAGTACTATAGTATAACCAAATAAATAGGAAAAGTATTCTGTAAAATATTTGATATATTATAATAGAATATGACACATGCCATAACAACTCTGATTAATACATATCAACTCTTTTCTTAAAATTAAATAAATTAAATACGTTTATAAATAATCAGACAGGACCATTTTTGCTATCTCTACTTACTAACAAAAGAGTAATTAGAAATTTTATTTCACATAACTATAAATTTACAAAAAAATGTGTGTGTATATATATACACTGATGTTTTCAATGAATGTTAAATATTTGGAATAACATTTGAAGTGATTATGCAAATGTAGTATCATATAAAGCTTTAATCATATAAAAACGATATATTTTGTTCTAGCAATTGTATAAATTATGTTATGTTATTCTCACAGTCAGAATTTTGAGTAAAATCATATATTTAGATGGAGACGTACAAATATATTACAAATAATATATGAAAATAAATAATTCTTTTCTTATGCATATTCAAATTTCTGACTGTATGTATAATAACATTAAATTTTATAAATAGCTAAGCAATATGACAACTTTTCAACTTAAGGTGAGAGTATGAAAACTTACTTAATTCCTTGATAGATTGTATATTTAGTAGAGATAGAAAAGAAATCAGTATATCACCAGCCTCTATGATTATGAAGAAACTAACTTACATTCTAACTACTATTTTTGTAATTAAAGTTTTACTTACATTGAATAACAAAATTAGTTCCTTTATAAAACTGCTGCCTTTCTGGAATAAGAAAAATTCTTTATCACTTAAGAATTACAGTTATTTCCACCTTATCTTATCTTTAAAATATATCCACCTCGTGGATGAATATTATCATTACACACATATATATTTCACACACACACACACACACACACACACACACACACACACACACACACACACACACACATATATATATATATATATATATATATATATATATATATATATATATATATAACAAGATGATTAAAATCTTATATCTTTTTAAGACGTACAACCAAAAGTTATATTGCAAAAATGATCAACAATTAAATTTTATTAATATTATACTATATAAATTATGATATAACCTAAATTCAAACGATATTTATATTTAATTAGATCTTTTATTGTACCAATGTCAGTTCAAAAATTCTTTTATCACTGTTAATATACTAGTTCTCAACAAACTAATATTCTAATTTAAAATAGCTAATATTACTGATTTCAATCATTAAATGTCATTTTATTATTTTCAGCTATTTATTTGATAGATACTCTTCTTTAATGAAAGGTTTATAAAAATAATTTACTCCTTAGATATATATATGTATATATTTGTTACATTTAAGCTTTCTTAAAAATGGAGCTGTATGTATACAACTTTTGGGAAAGAATATATAATTATATGAGTCTAGATCTGAGATCTAATGCAAGGTTTCACGATTACACTAACAGTATTATAAATATTGACCATGAAAGTATTGATTGTTATAATGTATCTTAGAATGAATAAAAAGAAATAAATAATACGAAATGAGGAATATCACGAATTGAAAGAAATGTGAAAATAATATAATAAAATACGAGATCGATAGTCAAATAAGATTATAGAATTCGTAATAGAATTATATATATATATATATAATCTATTGTTCTTGAAGCAATCTATGATTGATCTACATTTGAAGGTTATCATGCTATACCTGAAGTATTAACGTAGAACGTACTTAGTATCAAATATAAAAAAAAGTTTCTTCTCTTTACGACCTCTCACTATCAAGTCACTCGCGTGTTTCAATACTTCGTTTGGCTGCTGCTACCGTAATTAGTGTTGATCCAATAGACTTATGAAAGCAGCAAACGTCATACAAACAGGAAACAATCCTCTATGCGTACTTCTTCAAGGAAAAACGTCATCATTCGCGCACAATAGTCTGCTGCACACTATTGTTCGTGCATGATCGTCAATCAAAACACGATTTATTTCTTGTCTCTATTCAAATTACTAGACGATTTATGAGATACAAGATATCCCCGAATGTTCTGATTTTCTCCGAATTATAAAATTACATTTCAAACGAATACCGACATCTGTTATTATTAAAAAATAATGCCCCTTATAAAGAAAACCACTGATTTCTTTACGCACGAAGACTTATGGTCTATTATTATGAAATTTAAGATTTAGAAAAGATTAGAATAGCCTGCACTAAAGAAAAACTCTATGTTTCATGATATGCCACAGCCGTTCGTTCGTACGTGAGCAAACAGAAAGTTTCCTGATTAATTTGCAAAACAACGGACGCTTATAACAGTTCGCATTCCCTCACCTTGTCGATCACTTAAAATTTAATACAATTATAGAATTACAACTCAAATAGAGAAGAAAATAACACAATCCACTTATGACAAATGCATTCACAGAACAACTATTTAGCAGTTAAGAGGCAAGATGGCGTTCGAAAATGTTTCCTGAAGCTACTATAATTCTGTCGTATTCATTTTAATTTAAGGCTATATCACATGAGTTCAATGAAAATAAATAGGAACTAACATTATTGGCCCTGTTGAAAGTACTAGAAAATAAAAACATTTCTGGTTCGAGCAGATTCTAATATTTTCTAATCTCCAATAAACACCTTGTATTTGTGAATACAGTAGTCAAAAATATGTAAATCGTCTGAATGAATATTTCATGAAAATAATAGGTCTTTTTCAATTCTAAAAAAAATTATAATTTTTTTCAATAAATTTAAAATTAAAATAATGTTGATCTATATATATATACTCATAAATATATACATATATGAATATATATATTATACACACGCAACAGAGATAGATAAATAGATGAAATATATAAAAATTGTATGTAAAGATAAAAAAAATTTTGTTTGTGATTGGACGATGTTGTATATTTTAAAATAACGATGTAAGCGCGGGTGATTTAAAATTTATGATATCCGCAACCTGAAATTCTTCGAAACTTATAGTACATTTTTAAAATATTTTACATTACAATAATAAAATTTTATTTTATTTCATTATAACTGAATACGAAAAATTGAATTTTTAGTAATATTTAAAAACTAGAATCTTATTCAAAGATGTTTACGAAAGTTTATTTCGATTGATCGAATGGACAAACTTAATTTCTTAACACTTTAATAAGTCTTTGTTCCTTTCGTCAAATACTGTTGCATTCTAATGTTCTACAATCAGACTTTAATTTTCATTCAAATCTTAAAAATAGATGATCAATCAGATTGATATATAATTATACATTTTTTACTAAATATACTTTAGCAGAATATCTTATACATTTGGATATATAGAATAATAAGGATTTTTAAACTGTTTAGAATTGACTGTACATACATTTGGATCCTCAACTGTAAATGGTTGCATAATATTTGTAGATAAGGCTTTTTGATTATGTACATTAGCAATCATATATTGTGGAGATGGTGTAACTTGACCAACAGTACCATCCTCTACCAGTTTTCTTTGAGAATAGATTAAAACCTGCGGAGTAGGTCCACCATTTTGTTGCAATGTACTATCCATTGGAAGAGTAAAAGTTGTTGTCGAGTTAGACAACTGCTGAGCTTTACATTTCTTTGTATGTGCATACAAAGAACCTGCATTGTTATATCTTTTTGTACATATTTTACATGCATATGGTCTTTGACCAGTATGCGTGTACGTGTGTTCATTTAATGAAGTTAATCGTCTAAAAGACTTAGTACAAATCTGGCAGTGATATTTAGCTTCTCCTGTATGCATCGTTATATGCCTGGCTAAAGTATTGGCACGTGCAAATGCTCTACTACAATATTGACAAATATAAGGCTTTTCTCCACTATGAGTTCTTAAATGTAATTGTAGATAGGTGCTTTTAGTGAAAGCTCTACTACAGACATTACACACATATGGTTTAATGCCAGTATGAGTACGCATGTGAGCAACCAGTGAACCACTTTGAGCAAAACATTTGCTACAAACTTCGCACAGAAATCTTTTTTGACTATCTTTAGCACGTTTATGCCTTTCTATGTGATTAGCTAAAGACTGTTGCTGAGCAAATGCTTTTGGACAAATAGCACATTTATGTGGCCTATTATGTCTACCCTGTAAGAAATTAAATATAACATTACTCTCATTGAGAATGTAAAGATTTGTTTATATTTCTTATTATTAACGTCTATATATTTTAATTAACGCCTATAAGTATAAATCACTTTTGATATTACCTTTTTTCGATCATTAGAACCACTATTAACTTTATTTTCATTATCTGTATCATCTTCATTTTCTTCTTCCGAGTTACCAAATATTTCATCTTTATGCTTTGATTGCTCATGATCCTTTAATTTATCTATTCTTGAAAATCCTTTTCCACAAGTCGAACAATTGTACTTCAAACCACTATGAGTAGAGATATGCCTTTTAAGATTTCTTTTGGTTGCAAACAATTTTCCACACTGTGTACACTGAGGACTTTCCATTGGTAAATTATCATTATCATTATCATTATCATTGTCATCGTCATTATCGATATCATCAATATCATCATTATTTCCATCATCTGATTCACTTTGTTTCAGTACCGATTTACTTTTGATTTCATTTAATTGAGTTCCGGTTTCACTAGAAAAATCATTTAAATCTTCAGAATTATATTCTGGATGACTTTTAGCATGAGTGAAGAAAGATTTTTGATATGTAAATTGTTTAGAACAAACTTTGCATGTAAATTTACAATTTCTTTTTTCAGTTTTAGTATTTTCGATGGAATTATTACAATTACTATCAAGGTGTCCTGTTTTTAAATGTACATCTTTATCTTCACTGTTCTCTTTCACTCTTTTTTTATTATTTTCATGTGTATCATGTCTATTGAAAATGTGACTTTTTAATTTTGCAATATTTGAAAATTGTTTTTCACATATGTAACAAACATAACGTAATTTTGTTTTGTGCTTGTGTACTATCATATGTCTTTGTAAAGCTAAACGTGTAGCAAATGATTTAATGCAATGTAGACATTTCTGCCTTGAAGTCCTGGTAATTAAAGGTTTTTCCTCATCATCGCTACAATTATCAACAGGTTTTCCTTCTTTTTGAATATCATTATTTTTTGATGAATTTTCTGCAAGTGTATTATAGGATAATGCTTCTAAATGTAACTCATCTTTTATTTCAGTTTTGAATATTTGTTCTCTGCTAATAGTACTTTGGTCAATGGAATTATCATCACTTTCTGATAAATTTTTTTCGTGAGATAAATCCTCTTTAATACAATCTGTTTCTGTAATTAAACTAGGCGAATGACATGTTACACTATTTGATTTATTTGTAATTTTTTCATAACTTTGAGGTAATTTTACATTTTCTACAACTTTGTATGTTTTCTGTTTATTCTCTAGTACAATTATTGAATTGCACTTGTCATTGGGTTCTATATTATCATTAATTATTTCAGAAGTAAAGACATGTTGATCAGTGGAAAAACTTTGTACATCAAATTGTACAGATGGTTCATCAATAGTGTTACTGCATGTTCTAACATCATTATTAATATTATCTGTAACTTTTTTATGTAATATTGTATTTGAGATAATATCAGAAAAATTATCTTCAACTTTCAATACATTTTCAATATCTTTTACTGTACATGATTTAAGTTTCAATATTCCACGTAATTTTGTATCTGCTTTTTGTATCTGACATTGAAAATTGTAGGACATGTCAAGAAGTTGAGAACATTGATAACATATTACTGATGGCAATCCATCTCCTTCTTCTACCTGTAATAAACAAAATAATTATACTTTCCAAATGAATGTATCATTCCATATATTTATATGCAACTGATCTGTCTTCTACCTGCCGAAATTGCTTTAATCTTCTACATATGTATTATATATATGTAAAGTATCGCACTTAAAACAGAATTAATGTGTTCGATGCAAAATAATAAGAAATACGTTACACTTAAAGAATATTATTCTGGCATACATATTTTATTGTTCCATCATGCTAAATTGAAAACTATTGCATCTCTTATGGATTTAAGAACTGTAAAAATGTACATAAAATAATAAAATATTGATACAGTACACACACGCCGCGCACGCACACACACACACGCACATATATAGGAAAGATGGAATTAAAATGCCTCATCTCTGTATTATAGTGTTTTTAATTTGACTCTGATGAGATCATATAAGATTTTAAACTTCTACTTTTAGTTGGACATTTTTGTCTTTTATGCCTGCGAAAGAGATGCGTAAAAGTACAAGTAAATCAAGCAAATTTCGGAAGAATCAACATATTTAAATTCAGGATGTAATAAATCTAACCTGTACAGCAGCAAGTGCCATTAGTTTTCGAGAAAAGCCTTTGTCGTTTTGAAACAGTTGACATGCTTCGTTACACCTTCGTAAACAGATACGACAATCTTCGTTTAAATTTATTCGTATATCTTCAAAGCTTTTAATGGTTCTCCCATCAGCCGACAATTCCATTTCTTCAAACAAAACACTGCTGCGGTGTAAAACTTTTATCCTGCACCATTCGTTTATAAGAAATAAAGCGCGATATACAATAAAACACGAATCATAAACTCAAAGTCGTAACTCATATATGTTGTAGATCGAAAAAAAGAATTCAGGAAATTTTTAGCGTACAATTTCAGTAAGAATAAATCTTTTAAAAATGGAAATAAATTACATGATCGTTGATTTCGTTTGACATTGTTTCCATGAAAAACGTTTTATCTTTTTCAATATATGATGCTAGATACTAGCTATATAACGATATTGTTTTTTTAATTTTATTCATTACGATACTAAAAAGTCATTCATTGATAACATACAAGCAATAGAAGGTCAACATTCGTTGAAATTTTGAATAACGCACGTCTAGTGAACTACGCTAAATACGAAATAAAAAGTCGACTCTTATCTACATTACATTTCATGATCGTTGAAATCTACAATTTTAATGTCGATTAATTAAAAATTAATTTATTAAGATAATTAAACAAATAATGATGAAAGAGAAATTAAACAAAAATTTGCGAGGACAAAATAAAAGTAATGAAATTTCTATCAACGAGCTTGAAGCGACCGTTCCTTTTCAAATATCCGAATCTAAATGGCAGGATATTTTTGAAGAAGAGAATAATTCCTTCATTGTGAATTCTATTTTAAATGAAATCATTTCTTCGACGATGAATGCAATTTACAATGTGTATCTTGAAAAAGCAGTTTACTCATTTGTAGTTTATTGTTCGCATGTAGCTTGGTTACAACTATTCGATGTAAGTATAACATTTTTATATTAAAGAAAATAAATTGATAAAAAATTAAGATTCTAACTTAATCATATATGTATATGTCTTTTTTTAGGCAATGGACTTACAGTATGATTTAGGTGAGGATTCTACATCAATTAAAAAATACTGGATAGGAGACGAAGAAAACAGACCATCACCGGTTGATTTATTATGTTTTAAAAATGTCAAAATACGTAAAAAGTGTCAAATTTGTCCATCTTCCGAGAACTATCAAAAATCATCAAACTGATTTATGTAAGTAGAAAAATAAATTGACAAGTTCATATTTAATTTTTTATTTGACTTAATGCATAATTTAATTTATTAATTAAATTTTACCAAATTTTACTTATTTTTTCGTATAAACATATTTTCCGGAATATTCTTGATAATACTAAAATAATCGCAATTTAAAATAGGCACTACTTTAAATAAATAATAAAAATAAATAAATAATTATAGATGTGTGTTATAAAAATGTTAATGACATATAAATAAATAAATATAGACAAATGTTGATCCAAAATGAAATCATATTGCTTATACTTTCTTTTTGTCCTTTTTTTTAAAGACGTAGTATTTTTGAAAATGTACTTTTTTTTATAAGGGCATAAAAAGAATAAACAAATAATTCTTCATTGATTTGAATCGATAAAGCCGTGATTCAAGAACAAAGAGCGTGTACCATAAAATGGAATAACGCGAAACGATGAATTGAACCCATTGTTATGGCACTTATAATGATTTCATTTGGATCAAGTATGATTTAATATTTAAGCAGCAAGTGCTGGGACAGGTGGAGGTCGTAACATTGATCTTGTAGCTGTTAAAAGTTTTTGAGATACTAAATGAGCGATATGAGATGATCTTCTCCAAACGAATTCTCTTGTTCTATCGTGATCATCCGCACTTTCAACGCGAACCTAATTAAAAATTAAATTATTAAGATTACGTTACGTTTAATTTTATAAATCCTTAGTAAGCGAGTTTAAATATTAACCTGTTTGGGTTGTAAAACACGAATGGAATGCAATGTGGCAGCACCTCCGTGCATCACACGAAGACTCAGTTTACCAGACATTCCTGCTGTGGTAGCAGTTGCACTTCTAAGTTCTTTTTTCGCAGCTCTACCAAATTCTTTTTCGACTTTAAGTATTAAAGGTCCCAAGGTAAATTTCGTTTTGATAGTTGTATGATTGCTCATCATATTTACCGAGACATCTCCTGATCTTTGAAGCGAAGCGAGTCCATATAAAATTGCTCTTGCCTTTGCCTAAAACATGACGCTATTTTTATATTACATACTATGATCTTTATTCTTGAGCAAAAAGGTTGAAAAAATTTGTTAAAATACTCACTTTATTTTTGTTACTACCGCTTGTGGAATTTTTGGTTTTGTTTCGATTCTTCGTCTTATTACGATTCGATTTTTTATTTTGAGAATTAGATGATTTTCGTTTGGCATTTCTTATACGATTTTGTGCAATAGCAGTGTCAGATGATCCAAGAGTTGACATCGTTGTTGGTAATTCTATATCCATTAAAGTTGTAGCTACGTTTTTGTGAGGATCTATTTTCTGAATAAAAAATAAATTTCATCGATTTTATATAAACATAATTCTTCTCAAAAAAAAGAGAAAAAGAAACTAAAAATTTCTATTAGCGATTATACCTGTACGTCGTTCGATTCTTCATTGTTCATATTTTCGGAGATATGTATGACCAATCCAGAAACACTCTTCTTCGAACCATATTTATTCTTTTTATTTTTAGATTTGTTTTTTTTCTTATTCGATTTCGAGCTCGAATTTGGATTAGTTAATTTGACCGTCACTGGATCGTAATTAGCGCTTAAAATTTTATTAATCCTCTCAAGAATGTTGTCTACAAAATGATTATATTTCGCAACATAGATGGCTGGTACATAACTGCTGGGTTCCGACTCCAAATCATCTAAAATTTCGTACGAAAGATTTTTTTCTTTACTCATTTAAAATTAAAAAGAGATAATGATCTATGATTGATCAATTTCACTTTATAATACTTCAGTTATAGTATCGTCAAAACTTATTTTGTATTCGATTCAATTATATAAGAAACATTTTCACTGAAACATCATGAAATAATAAAAGTTAAATGGAAAATTATGAAAGAATATAATGAAACGAGTACGTTATATTAAAACTATCGAGAGGGTAGCCTTGACTGTACTTTTATGAGGTCATCTTTCCGGAGTATTTCTATGAGGTCATTGACCAGGAAAGAGGCATATCCGCCGAATGCATTGCGAGAACGCGCTTCTACCAGGTTTGCTTTTTAATGAAGGGAAACCGTCAGCACATTCTCTTCTAGTTAGCTACCTTGGAAGGAAGTGACGGTGACGATTGAAACCTACTTCCAAGTGAACATGGTTGAATCGTCGATGGGTATAACGGTAAATCGGAATCCTTCGGGGAGGCCAAACAGGTCTCCCTTCTTTCATCTCACCTATCGACCTATCTACTCGCGACAGTATATACTCGTCCGTCTTCCTCGTGCCCGCTTAAAAACTCTCCCCGGTCGTTGCACTTACATAGAGTCACTTTCTTCGATCTCGTCGTAACGAAGAGATCAAGATTCAAGAAAAATTCAACGAACCCTCGTTTATTCAAGGCCGCCGTAATTTCAAACGCTCTTAAGTATTATACATACATTGACGTAGTTATTCACCAGTGACCTTCTTTTTACCCCTCAATTCCTCGAGATCATGCAACACCTCGACGATGTGAAATGTAGGTATGTAATTTGTAAAGATCCATCAAAACGTCCATTTGATTAATAACGATCAATCTCGTTAATCTTTAGCGTGTTACTCTCTGCTTATATCCCTCGTTAACGGTAATTACGATAAGTTATGATATTGCTAATGATACTAACTTTTAAGATATACTCAGTAAAATCAAATAATACTAATATAGCCATTTCTTTTATGATAGATGTACACGCATACGATGAAAATGATTTCTCTCTCTCTCTCTCTCTCTCTCTCTCTTTCTCTCTCTCTCTCTCTCTCTCTCTCTCTCTCTCTCTCTCTCTCTCTCTCTCTCTCTCCTCCCTTTCTTTTTTTATCTGAGAAGAAAACGAATAAGTAGCACAAACATGGCGATGAGGAAGCTACGACCAGGTGTGGGTCAGGGTCGTAATCAGACAATTGTGTGCCTTAGTAGAGAGTGTTATACTCCGGGTCACTGACCCGATTCTCTTTTGGGTCATCGGGCTGCTTCGTGAAAGTTGAAAAAAAATTTCAATACAGTCACACCTTTGTTATACTCGATCTTAGAATCACGTAGAAAGTTAATTGGTTAACCCGATAATGAATCTTTGATACTTATATATTAGCATCTCCGTATTTGCCACGCGTTTTGGACGAATTTAATCTTGCTAATTTAAATTCATTATGTTTGCTTCTTATCGCGAATTGATTTTAGTTGTTAAATTAATTATGAAATATAGTGGTTGTTCGAAGATGCCTCATTAACAGGAACAATTAGTAATATCAAATTTGTAATCCTCTATTCATGTTAAAAAAAATAATAAAAAGATAGAATGAGTAAAGAGCAATAATGTCAAGCAATTCCAGTCACCCATTACGATACTACTACATAAGCAATATAATTTTCAAAAGGATATTAAATTTAAACAAAAAGAATTTTTACAAACGTGTAACAAGAGCAAGCAAAAATTTTTGGTACTTTAAGTTAAAATTACGAAAATCTACATAAATTAAATTAAAGCGATGGTTCGACACGTCACGTAATACAATTGCATTGCTTTAACACTCTTAGAAATATATTCATTTTCGAACATATTTTTGTTTTATATAAAGGAAGGGTTATTCCTTATTATTAAATTGCTTTAAACGCGGATGGCAGTGAAGAAATAAAAGGTGGGACACAAAATTTTGTAAAAACAATAAATTATCGTGTATTTTGCAATTTAGAATTAAACAATGTCTTGCTACAAAAATTTAGTTTGATTATGGATTATTATAATCGTGTATGTGCTTGCATTATTGGATAGAAGATACCATCATTGATCTCAATTTATTTCAAAAATCTATTATTAACCATTGATAAATGAACAATAATAAAAAATAAGAATAATTTCATTGTTCTTATATTTTTTTCTCATGACAATATTGTTTACTCTCCAATCCAGATTAATGGCATCATTGAATCGCTGTCCCTCTTCTTCACAGTCTCATTTATAAATATACTAATGACTTAATCGATCTATGGAAAGTATGAAACAAGTACATGACGTGACGTCACCAATGCAAAGTATTTCATCCCTATTCATTTCAGTTTTTAATGAATCATTTTTTATCTTCTGCGTAATATACATCGCGATTCGATAATGACTAATGATCATCAATAAACACACATTTGCCATAGGTAATGAATTCAACTAATTTGTGTAGGCATAATAGAGTCCGACTTAAATTCTGACAAATGTGCGTTAAAATGACAAGCGTGAAATTCAAGGGCGCCTCCACCTTTTCGTTGTTCTTATATTACTGCAAGAAATTACGCAGAAAGCGCTTGTACGACCTTAAAACATTGGCATTTATTTACACATTAACCGTCAGAATTCTTTCTCCCAGTACCCTCTACGTTGGAATTTATAAAAGCCATAAATAAAAAAAAGGAAAGAAAAGGCATGAAATAATAGAGAACAAGCGAGTATCATGACGCTTCACAAGCGAATGATTTTCAGAAAAATATAATGATAAATAAATAAAAATAAATACTACTCTTAAAAGTGCTTTGCGTATTTTGTCGAAGCAAAAATAACAGATAATTTATAATTATGATGCGTACTGGTTCGTGAAAAGATCGCTAAATTTCGACAAAACTTCTCTTCGAATAAAAACGTAACGACTTTGTTTTGTTAATTTCGATTTATCGAAAAATATCGAATATATCGAGAGATATTTGCGAATCATATTACACTTTTACCACTACAAAATCGCTTTTTTTTCTCGTGTCATTTTAAACGCTCCTCGAAGTAGTCGGAGAAGAAAAGGGAGAAGATGATAAGGATGACTTAGAATGTATGGAAACTTGAGAAATGCCAGAGGATGAAGTAGTAGAAGAAAAAGAAGAAGAGGAGGAAGAGAAAACATTAGACGAGCGAGCCGGAAAAGAAGATGCTACAGGTCGTTTGCGCGATAAGCGTGCACTCTTGTGTCTACTAATATGTTTCTTGGTCTTGCCCTTGAACTCACGTGCATGTCTGGCGCTGGTGATGTCCGAAATGGCATCCTCATCGTCATCGTCATCATCGTCGTCATCTTCATCATCCTCGTCATCTTCGTCGTCGTCGTCTTCTGTAATATCAAGATCGACATCGTCGTCGTCATCGTCGTCATCGTCATCGTCGTCACTTTGTGCCGCAGCAGCTTGAGAACTGGCTGGTTGAACAACAGGATTCACAATAGAGTCTGCACCTTCGAGTCCGGATTCCTGGCCAACAGCTTGACCTTCGGGCACAGTTTCCTCGATCTCGTCGTAAGTATCGTCATCGGATGACGTAGGTTCACTTCCAATAGCTGCTTCCTCGGCCGTATTCTCCGCGGATGCTGCAGCAGCGTTCAAATCAGCTTGAACTGCCGCCGGTATTGATTGCGAGGTTATCAATGGTGCAGACTGTATTGGTGAGGCTGCTACAGGTGTTATTTGCGAAGCCGGTTGACTCACTTCCTCATCTTCGTCATCATCATCTTCCTCGCCTACGATCATAGAAGTTTTCTTTTAATCTTAGTAATTATTTGAGATAAAACACAAATTAATTATCGACTTACATGCGATAACGCATTTTTATCTTAAAAGAATGATTATTTTATCTAGGAAACATTTATGTACATTCTCCAATTATATGAATTGCAAAAAAATTGGTGTAACTGTCGTACGATCGAAATTCGAACGTGCTTGTACTTCCTAAGAACAACTTCTCAAATGTAGGTCGATGAGAAAGAAGTAGCGCGTAGAAATTCTTTCTGAGCTGGGGTCGCCGTTGATGTATGTTAATTCGGGCAAGTCGATGCGCCTCGTACCGTTACCAGTAAGCCATGAACAGTCAACAAATTCCATCGGGCATGCTATTCGCGTGAATTTCTGATGTTTGTATAACGGTGCAGTTTCTTTTACAATCTTTACTATCATTCCAGTACAAAATTTTAGATCAGATCAGATTATCTAATATATATCAAAAATATTACTATCCGCTATCTATATATGACAGAAACCTCTTTAAACTTTTTGTTTTTTCAACTTGAAAAATTTGATATATATATATTTCTTTTTTACCTCCTAAAATATCCTCAATGAAACGTTCCAAATAATCGTCATCATCGTCGTCGTCGTCGTCATCATCATCATCATCGTCATCATCATCATCTCCTGTAATATCGAGATCGACATCGTCGTCATCGTCATCATCTTCGTCATCATCATCTGCAGTAGCCGGTGGTGCTTGCGCTTGTCTTCCTGAGACGAGAGCATTCACAACCGATACTTTGTTATTGCTGATTTCCGGCACTGGTGATGCCAATCCTCCTATGGCAAGACAGCATAGCAATGCAACCACTGCCACTAGTTTCATTATTCTGTAAAAAGATCATATATTATCTATTTATACATTAATTAACGACTAACTCTCTTTGACAAAATATTCATCTTTACACAATAGTTACACATGAAATTAAAAGTGATAACCGAATAATGACATCATTCTTGCAATATTACATCCAATAAAATTGACTTTTGTGATTAGTGACATATAGTCTATATAGGATTTAACAATCTTGTTCACAAAGATCAAATATATACGATGTTTCACTTTATTGACGGCGCACAAAATATCACTTGACTCGAAACATTCCCCAAAAAACTTTTTGGATGCTTTTCGTTTATCTTTGATGTATACTCTCGTCATCATCACGATCGAAGTTATTTCCAGGGTAATTATTCAGGATTGCTTTGGTTCCGTTGGACTCACCTCTCTTTATTTAATTTCTCTTTCACTCTACCTTCTCGTCCACCTTTTCAACTTCCTCAATGTGGAAGTCGTGAACGTTCCGTGTACGGATGACCGTCGCGATCAATGGTACGTGTGATCTACTGCACGACTCGTTGAGAGTATTGAAACAGACGAGATACCGTGATTCGACCCTTTTATACTAACCAGTGCCTCCACCTCTTTCGTTCTCCTTCTTCGTCCTCCTTCTTGGTAATGCTTCCTTCGGGTACTTAGTATTATATTCCAACATCTTTTTCACGCGTTCCATTGTTTTTTTTCTCTTCCTTGAGAGAATGTATTGTATTTCGAAAGCGAGTTTTATTCAAGGGGAGAACAAATTCTACGACAATATAATCAAATTAATTAATCGACAATTATTTCGTTCCGTTACTCTGGTATCTTTCTCCGTGTATCTCTTATTGTTAAATTTTTCATTTTGTTATCTTCTTAAATTGTTATAATTATAATTTAACTGAAACTAGTAAAAAAACTATTTGTACAAAATAAAGAGATATTGAAATTTTTCATCCATATATATTTCTTTAATGAATAGATAAGAAACGAAAGGAAAATAGATACGAATATTTTTTCTTCGCATTTCAATAAATCTTGGAATTTGAGTAAAGCAAAATTTGAATGTTCTTGAGAATTATTAAGGAAAGCAATCCATAAGAGTTCGAATTAGCAGTTAACTGTAAATATCAAGCAACTTCCTCTATAGATTATACTACTCTTACACGTTGATTTTAATCTTAAACATTAGATTTTCCAGATAAATTTAAAACCTAGTTTTAAATTTTAAATTCGACTGATTTCGTCTTCATAAATTTCATCTGTAAGAAAAAGAATGCATACTTTTTAAATCATTCAAATAATTTCTAGAAAACAAAAGGTTTTACTTTTTAAAAGTACGCAAATAGCTAGTGTTTCTTTTATTTTACTTAAGCACGCATTGATCTTTTTAATTAATCAGCTATGCAAGTGATAAATTAATCGACCTTCGAAAATCTTGACATTAAAATGATGTCAGAAAAGAGATTAGAAAGTAGACCTATATCGTGTATGATGAACCGTTAATTTGTGAAACAGGAAACAAGTGCAATTACTGAAGTGATCTATCGAATGATATGATAGTATAGCTTCTTGCACGATTCATGGATTCTTAAGGATCATCAGGTTCGCTCTTCTCAACTCTCCACTCGACTGGAATATGGAATTTGGTGTCATATCCAAGCGTGGAAGTAGTCCATGGCTTCGTAAATTAGTAATCAGGATATGTACCAGAGGCCGAAGAACACGTTTTCGTATACATGCAAGGAAGATAGACACGTGCGCGAAGAATGTTCCGTAAGAGAGAGAGAGAGAGAGAAAGAGAGAAAGAGGTGGGAGAAAGAGGTGGAAGAAAAAGAGAAAAGGTGGGGCAACAAGGAGTATGATAGAGAGAGAAGATAGAGGGTAGAGGATATAGGTAGACTGACCGGTAGTGGAAAAAACGACGAAATTATCAAAGAGTATGTGTCTATGAAATTCTCACTCGAATTCTTAGGTGTATCGAATACCTCGATAAAATTATTCATTATTCATTCAATGCATAAATACACAATGTCCTGGAATTAGACTGATCGATACTTTATATCCTCATTTACAAAAAATACAAATTTATTTTGATTTTTTGATATTTCATATTTTCTAAAATTTGATTTTTTTATTTATAAATATGTAAATATGCTGATGAAAAATGATTGAAATATTAAATAAATGATAAAAATTGGTATTCTTAATTACCCTTAGTTGGGATCTATTTATTGTTTATTTTTCTTTTGGTTGAAAGTTTGAATTTTGATCTTTCGACTTTCTTGAAGTCTGTTTATAATATTAATACCAAATTATTATTGTGCATGAAATTTAGTTACTGTAATAATTATATTAAGAAAATTACACTTGCCTTATTAAAAAGATTGAACCTATAATTATACAACCAATTAGTATTAAAAAGATTATTAAAGCAGAAACAGCAACAAAATTTTCACTTGGCATCCAACCAAATATAGGACTGGTCAATTTATCTTCCATTAAGTAAGTGCGCCAATTTGGTGAACCAATAACTTCAACATTTCATTTTATAAATAATTACAGTACCTTTATAGAAGCAAATTCAAATATTAAAGTTTTTACCTTTAACAACAATTATATTAGTTATCCATTTAAAATTTAAATCAGTTTGCTCTACAATGCATTTCCACATTCCTTCATGTGACTTATTTATTGCTTTGATATAATCGACATTTACAGCAATAGGTAGGGTAATACCATAATCTTTCCAAATATTTTCATTTATTTCCCAAGATATCTTGAGATCAGAATATACATAACCCAAAATAAGACAATTACAAATTACAGATAAAGGTAAAGTTTCACGTATAGTAATACTTTCTGTACTTGGTATAATGGCTAAAGCAACAACTTTCAATACGAGATATGACTGATCAATTCTATGTAAAGTGATTGTATAAATACCAGAATCAATCAGTAGAGCTCTGTTTATTACTGAAACAATATATTCATAATGCTTCAATCTACCAACACTAAGTATTCCACAAAAAGTGAACGTACCAACATTAAAGTTTTTTATCCTAATTCTATTATTTTCTTTAATAAAAATTCCATTATGAGACCATTGTATCTCAAAATCTACAGATGTATTTGATATTAATTGAATAATATCATAATCTGATGGAATTACGACAGTTCCATATTCTTTAATAATTAAAGAAGTATGGTTTCTTTTAATTCTTCTTTGTATTAAAATAATTGTGTCTGTTAACAAATATACATAAATTATAGTTAATATATTAATATAAAAATTATATATTATAGTTTTTATAAATACTTTAAATTACCCTCTGTTAAATCTCCACATTTAATCAAATTGCAACGTCCTGTCATACTATTAGGACCAATACATGGTTCTCCCCTAATATTAGGTTCTGGAGAATTGCATAAACGTGTTCTTGTTCCAACACCGCCATTACAACTAGCACTACATGACCATGGACCCCATTCAGACCAACCACCATCAATAGCAGGTCCATCTATATCTATATTCAATTGAAAAAATATTTTCTTGTTTCTTTTCTTATTTTATATTATTTATTTATACAATATAAATAACCAGTTGGTACACAATTTGCAGACCAAATAGCCCATCCATTGTTATTAACAGTGACTGAGAAAAAATAAAAAAGCAGAGGGTTGCTATGTTCATAATGAAATACCAATGTATCATTACACAATAATTCAATAATATTCTTTAACCATCTATAATTATAAATAAAATGGAATTAAGATATTTGAAAATTTCATTATTTTTGTATATTTACCTTATAGTTATATTTGTCCATGAATTTGTTGTAAATAATGGACTTGAAATTAATTGCTTATGAAATATTTTGACAATGGGATAATTATTCTTTTGAAAGAATATCCATGGTCCAGATTCAAAGAGAGATAAGGAGTAATAGCTATATTATAACATAGTTGGACAATATAATTTATAATTTCAAAGGTAATAATAATTTTGTTTTATTTTTACCTAGATGTTGCAGGAAACAAAAACAATGGAAGTGTAACAACACCTTTTGCACGTATCATAAGTGTTAATGTATTAATATTTGACATTTTTTGTTTATTCCATATAGAAAACGGTAATATTCTTGTATGTTCATTAGTTTCTGTCTTTTCTATCTGACATCCTTTAAAGCAATAACAATCAGTACAATAATAATAAATTAATTAATCTAATACAATAAATGTTACAAACTATACCAACTGGAATTACAATCAAAAGCAACGCCTACAGCATGTTTTTGTTCACTATTATAATAATAATAAACAGGTGAAAATACTTGTGATGGTTTTGAATGTTTCCATTCAAATAAAGGATTTGATGATCCTTCATAATAAAGTGAAATACTTCCTCGTGGTATACGAATAACAAAATTGCTCCATTTTCCAAAATACAATAAATGTGGCAATGTTTTCTTTTTAACTAAGTTTATAGCTAAATAAATTTCATTTAATATGAATTATAGAAATGATACTTATGTATTTAGCACAATTTAAAAATTTTTAAGAACTCTGAATATAATTTTGATAAACAATTAAAAGATTACCTTGGCTTTCAGACTGATAATATAGGAGTATTTTCTCATTATCTAAAGCACCAATTTTAAGAATATATCGTGATTTAAAACCATCATCTGCAGTGAAAACAATTGTTATAGAATCTAATTGATCAGGTTCCCAAGCTTTCAGAGAAAAATGTAGACCCTCAGAACGATATTCAGGAAAAACGTATAGTCGTCTACCAATACCATGTCCATGAATAAGGAATATACATTCTTCTATATAAATAATAATAAAAATAAAAATAAGTACAATTCCAGAAAATATAAAAATATTCTTATCTCAAATTACACTTATTTTCTGTTGTATCACCTAGCATTTCGCAATCTCTGACATCACAGAGATCTTGTAGTACAAGAGGATCTGTTGTATAACACCATGTGCCGGCGATATTACGAGATGGATTCCTGCAATAATTACTAGCGTTTTTTGCACTATGTTCTGCATACAAATTGTCATTGAACAATGTTCGATTAATTGAATCTTTTGGTCTTAAAACTTTAATAAGTTTAGGTCTTCTTTGCGGAGACATTCTCAAAAATAGCTCTTCTTGTGTCATATATCGTTTTGGTAATTTTATAAGTCCTTGTGTGGTAGTCTCAGGTGCATATACTTTCGTTTCCACAAGATCGTAATCAGCTATCCATTTAGCACAAGTTCTACCTGAACGTGTTGTTGATAAAGTTCCTATATAATCATTTGCTGTACCAGCCATTTTACATTCTATTAAATAAAGAAATTATAAATGGATATAAAGAAAAATAAATTATATTATGTCACTGTTAATAAGTCATAATATAATTACCTGAAGATAGGCATTTTCGTACTGGACAATATTGCTTTGATATGTTTGAAGTATTTGGATCAGTCATTATATAACAATAAGGACCATGTGAACTATGACCCGGATTCCTGCATTTGTTAAGTGCTTTTAAAGCAGAGCCATCAATAAACTTACTGTCAATTTTGTCTTCTTCTGGTATCTATAACAACATGTAGAATATAGTCTAAGTTATAAATTTTGACATTATAAATAATAAAATAGATATTACATAAATAGTGTGTTTATTAAATATATTCCATACTTCTTTTGAAATCCATGGTATACAAGGTATCTCATTTACACTGAACCATTGATCACCTTTATAAGCATAATCCATAAGATCTGATATACAGTTAGGTGGCCATGGATCTTCTATAATATGTATTTCTTCTGTAATGTATGTGGTTTTTAAATATTTTAAAAATTAAATATTTTTAACTTGAAATGAATGTTAAACTTAAATTTAATAGTATATAATACCATCTGGTATACAAAAAAGTGTCCAATAAGCTATATTATATTCAGTTCCTATACTGAACCATCTTAACGTATCAAAAAGATCATAATGTACATATAAAAATTCTTCATCGCCATATGTTTGTTCATAAAATAGCCGTAAATGCGGACCTAAAATACTACATTTATGAAAAAGCTTATTAATTTTATTAACTTCACTTTCTTCATTTCTTATTAGTGAAGTGTTATTACCTAATAGTAAATTTTTTCCACTTCCAAAAAGTTAATAATCCTTTACTTGAAACTTGTTTCAAATATTGCTTCATTGAAAATTTGTTTTTTTGATATATTAATGATGTAACATTATCAATAATTATCTAAAATATTCATATTCCTTGATTTTTTATATAATGTTTACTTAAAAATATTTTACATATAAAAGTAATTACTTACAGTAAAACATGGATAAATATTAACAGGGTTTTGATACATTTGTATAGCAATATTGCGATTTGCTCGCACATAAAAATGAATGTCATAGGTATTATTAGATTTTTGCATTGGCCAAACGTTTGTGAATTCTGTTCCAACAGTTACATGAATTTCACAATCTGCAAATATATATTAAAAATAGCAACTTATGAATATATACAATTTTAATATTATTTTGATCTACACACCACTTTGACAGGATTCTGTACTCCAAAGGACATTTGTACCCATGATCCCATAATATAACAAAAAATCGTAATAAAGACCTGAGATAGTATCTTTTTTTTTATACTCCCCAATAAAGAAAGGTTTAGATGTACCATACATTCCCATTGATATGAAACCTCCTGCCCATGTAATCCATATACCAGTCCATTTTGTACCAAGTAAGATGCTTGGTGTATTTTCAAAATCATTTATCTATAAAAAAACTAACTTACACACGCACACACACATATACACACAATAATATAATACAACAAAGATAATACAAACATCAATATCAGGATATGTTTGACCAGTACCAAAATTTGAAAACATTAACTCAACACCTGCATGCCAATCTTCAGCAATTTTACTTGCAAATGTAGGTATTGGAAGAAGACTTAATAAAATTTTAAATTCTCCCTAAACAACAATGAAAAAAATAAGTTCCAAATATAAAATGCATCTATTATTTTACACACACACACGCACATACTATCACATACATTATATTCATCATTTGGATTCCATAATTTAATCCAGAATTTAATGCTAGCAAATGTAGAGTTTAAAGTTGTTAAAATAGAATATCTTGATGTATTTCTGACGTATACCAAACAGTCTAAAACACAATTCAGATTTATGTTATATAATATCATATAATGATGGTTATATCAACCCTACACAATTAATATTAATATTATTTTATTTTCGATTAAATGATTTACCCTTGTCATCACAAAATGGAATATCACAATATTCTTTTTCGATTTTTTCATAAGCTTCATCATGTACATAACACCATGGACCACCAATATTATCATCAGGATTTCTACAAAAACGATTAGCTTTCTTCAATGACGCATCTGGAAAGTTTTTTCTAGCGAATGCTGGACTCTAAAAAGTATATTTTTAATCATATATTATAATCTGTATTATATGAGATTAAATTATTGTACCTTATCATTAGAAACTTTATATCGCCCTGCCCATGATTTACACTTTTTACCCGAAGAACTAATCTTACGATCTCCAGCATATTCAGCCCCTATACCAGAAATTCTGCAATCTTAGACCAATTCATATAAATAAGCAAAGATCAGATATTATTTTGTTCCAATTATTTGTTTATATACATACATTTTATTCTACATAATATTCCATGACAATTAAATAAATTATTATATTTATTATATTAAAATGGAATATCAATTCGGTTACGTTCAAAATTTTTGTTTTCCCGCTATTTTTTTTTACTTTTTTATCGCTGACCCTTCTATGATATGCGCAAGAATTTTTATAATTGTTACTATAAATATTATTTAATTATACCAATATACTTAATATAAGATAAATATTCAATATTTGTGTTATATTTAAAAATGCGCTAAAATTATTACCACTAACAATACTTACCACCAAAATTACAAAGCGGCACATCACATTCATCATCTATAAGAGTAGGATCTAACGTATAACACCAAGGACCTCGAGGATCTTTAGTGGGATTTCGACAATAATTTTTCGCAGCTTTCATCGATTTTTCTGGGAAATCTGCATCCGTGATATTAGGGTTAACCTAATATATGAATATTATATCGACATAAAGGCAATAATTAATATTAAATAATGAAAAAGAGATGTGCACATATAAAGTTTGTTTTGACTAGCTTATTTCTTTACTAATTATTTGAATATTTTCATCATATTTAATATATTGACCGTTGAATAAAATAAAATAATAAAAAATTATTTTATTATTAAACAACACTTTATATTAAATATTATTAAATGATATTATTAAACATCATTTTTTAGAATTCATTCTCGTTATTAATTACTGTAGTACCGATTAAAGATCTATTGTAGTATCATATTGATCAGAAGTAATATAAAATTGATTCCATTTTATATCATATATTGATAATCAATAGTTATTAATAAGACCAAACATAAAATAACCTTGTGCAGTGGCTGATCTGTTTGCCAATATTGACAACGAATATTATTACTAGTTACCATCTTTGAACCTCGGTATTCTGTTCCGAGCTGTGTAAGTTTACATTTGGATAAATCTACTTCTTCGATATTATATACTAAAAAATATAAAAAAGGATATGGTCTTCAGATTAATGTGTTAATTATCATTGTTAATTTTTATTCATAAATTTTTCGATATATGTACCCTCGTTTCCTGAAATCAATAATACTGAGAGAAGTAAAATTATAAGATAATCAAATAAAAAAACTCTAATTTGATTGTAACGCATAATTAACTTTAAAAACAATTATCGTGATCTTTTATGGGAGAAAGAAAAGAAAAAAATTATTTTAAAACACGAATATTATGTCTCTCGAATTAATTGTATTGCGAAGTAGTTTACAATTTTCGATAATTTTGTAATCAAACTTCAGTCCACATAAAAAAAATATATAATACCATTTTTACGATAGTATAGAAAGTTACAATTAATTCGTTACTTCAAATATTTCAAAAATAAAAAAGTATCACTCATATGAAGTCGAAGTATAAATTTGAATGTAGTTACTTAAATGAGAAAGCTCAAAAGGAAAGTCGTTATTTTCGATAATCGCAATTGCGATTTTGTAGATCGATTGATACTCCGTTAAGAATCAATCGTCTCGTAATTTAAATCATCTTTCGTTCGAGTTATGCAAAGTTAGCGTTGGAGGATCGGTGTAACAATAAATGAATCATAAATAAATTAGCACTGTTGTTTACAACGATATATGCGGTAGGACGTAGGAAAAATCAACGTCTCTTGTTGCCAGGGTGAAAAAATCGAGGGGGGAAGAGAGAGGGGATGAGATAAGTCTCACGATGAACGAAAGATGTGCATCGTTCTGTTGTTATAGTTCAGAAGTTAATCTTAAGAAACGGTTGCAAGTATTTGGATCAGCGAGGATTATCATTGAAAAGAAAGGTTCGTTACAATTTAACAATATACTGATACGATAAATGATAAAAAAATTCAAATCATGAATTTAAAAAAATGCAATAAAAGTAAGGTGTTCTTTTATGAATTTTTTTCTTCTTTTTAACTTCATATTTGAAAAATTTATCGAAGAAATATCTCGATGATTTTCTTTATAGATTTTTTATTAAACATGTAATGTTAGTAAATGTTTTGATTATATGCAAGTCAATATCAAAGTAATACAAAACCGATTATTAAAGTTGACAAATATCGATCGAAAGTTCTACTCTCAAAGGTGAGCGGCCACGTATTTCTCTATCTTATCTATTCGAAGCCGACATTAAACTTAGTGCAATAACGCATATACACAGTACGTATGACAATTGCCAACTATACAGAAAACTAATAGTATGTTCACGTTTGTTCTATATGTGGTATTTAAGAAATTACTTAGATTTTGTATACTGGAATTAATCGAAGCTAAATTACGGTAAAAAAATAATGAAAGTAAATTAAGAAAATTTCTTATTGAAAAATTCGGTAAACTATAATTTTTTTACTTTATAATTTTTTTACTTTATAATTTTTTTATTTTATAATTTTTTTTTTACTATGTATCTTGATTTCTGTATAATTAAATATTGGAGAGAAAATATAGAAATAATGAAATTTGTGTTTTATAACGAGATATCTTTTCAATATATTAACATGAAATATTGTTGATTTAACGATATTATCTAATCGATTTTTACAAAGAAGCTATTAACAGTATCGGAGTTTTCTTTTAGTTGTAACGATATCTAATCGGTAACATTATCGCTCGTAATTTCACGAGGTCGAACAAAAGCTCATGTGCTTCAATAGATCGATTTACTATATATTCTTTATAAAATAAATTAAATAATTGTTGTGGTATACGAATAAACACATATATATATATATATATATATATATATATATATATATATATATATATAATTATTCCATGAAATCTGATTTATGTTGTTTTTAATTTTACTATATTATTTACTATATTACATTCGAGTATTCGAATTTTTTTTAAGTGAATTAAATTATTAAAATTTTGATAGGAAAATAATATTTTATTAGAAAAAAAAACACTATGGGTACGTCAATTTATGATAAAAAATCAGCCATGCTTAAAACAAATTGGACAATATCAAAAATGATGGAACGAGGATTACATGATCGTGACCGCGTTGGTCTTCAAGATTTTATTCTTCTCGAGGACTTTCAAAGTGAATCTGCATTTATTGATAATCTTCGCAAAAGATTTAAGGAAGATATTATCTATGTAAGTCTCTCTCAATCTCTCTCTATCTTTCACAAATTCAATTTGTTATATGTATATTATAGTAAATTTAAAGAAATATTATTTCAAATTAAATTTAAAAAAGATGAAAAATTAAAAATATTTTGTTATTATAAAAATTGATTTTTATTTTTTTTAGACGTACATCGGACAAGTATTAGTTTCTGTTAATCCTTATAAAAAGCTCCCTATTTATGATACTGACTCTATACAATACTATCATAAAAGACATTTTTTTGAAGCCCCACCGCATATGTAAGAATTAATTAAGTGTTAATTAAATATAACGTAAAATTACTTGTAGTTTCTAATATTTTTCTTTACAGTTTTGCATTAACTGATACAGCTTATCAATCTCTAATTCAAGAGAATCATGATCAATGCATTCTCATTTCAGGTATCACGTATTAATATTTCTTTCGTAACTTTAATAAACTTGAATAATCTATGATATAATACGAATATTAAATATTAAATTAATAATTTTTTATATAGGTGAATCTGGTTCTGGAAAAACAGAAGCATCGAAGAAAATATTGGAATTTATAGCCGTCGGAACTGGATATAAAAAGGAGGTAGAAGAAGTGAATAAGAAATTAATCGGTAGTAATCCGGTACTTGAGGCATTTGGTAATGCGAAAACCAATCGTAACGATAATTCATCACGTTTTGGCAAATACATGGATATGCAGTTTAGCAAATATGTATGTTGAAATATTGACATAATTTTTTAAAAATTTTAAAAAAGTTTTAAAGAAATTATCGAATGATTTTGACGAATTTTAGGGAGATCCAATCGGTGGAAATATTTTAAATTATCTTTTAGAGAAATCACGTGTGGTACATCAATTCCCAGGTGAACGTAATTTTCATATATTTTATCAACTTTTGATTGGAGCTGATGAAGAAACTCTTAACAAACTTTCTCTCCAACGTAACTTGGACGCTTACGTTTATTTAAGTAATGGGGTATGCAAATTTTTATACATACTTATATCTAAAAAGATTTATTTGTAATTTTGATAATATTCCACTTTGTTATCAAAACATAGACAAAAGATTCTGTGAATACTATCGATGATACCAATCAGTACAATGAAGTAATAAAAGCTTTACAAACTATGGAAATAACAGATGAAGAACAAAATTGCTTATTTGCCATAGTTGCATCCGTGTTACATCTGGGTAACATTGGTTTTACAGAAGAAAATGGACTTGCGAAGATATTACACTTTAACTCTATCAATACAATTTGTAGTGTAAGTATGTAATAATAAATATATAATTGTTACTATGAGTATTAGAGATATTACACATTTTTGCCAAATAGTTATTAGGTTGCAGTGTAAACAATTTGATCAAGGCTTTAACTCATCGTACTATAGATGCACAAGGTGACATTGTAATCTCTCCATTAAATAGAGAATTAGCAATATATGCTCGAGATGCATTGGCAAAAGCTATGTATGATAGATTATTTACATGGCTCATCAATAGATTAAATAAGTCATTACAACGACCTATGAATCAAAAAAATTATGTGGTCATAGGAATACTTGATATTTATGGATTTGAAATTTTTCAAAAAAACAGGTGTATAGACAACAGATAGAAATTAATTAATTAATTTCCATATTTGTAAACAATAAACAATATTATTTAATACTCTATATTTAAATTTTTTTTATGTAGTTTTGAACAATTTTGCATCAATTTTTGCAATGAAAAACTACAACAATTATTTATACAACTTACTTTAAAATCAGAGCAAGAAGAATATTTGAGAGAAGGTATTACTTGGGAAAACATTCAATACTTTAATAACAAAGTTATATGTGATTTAATAGAGGAAACACATAAAGGTATTATCTATTTAAAATTTGTTACAATATCTACATATTTACTTTGGATTACTTATTCCATTATTGACATGATTTTAGGAATAATAGCTTTCTTGGATGAAGAATGTTTACGCCCAGGGGATCCAACAGATATAAGTTTTCTTGAAAAATTAAATAAACGTTTACATAGCCATCCACACTATATAAGTCACATAAAAGCAGACATTAAGACACAGAAGATAATGGGTCGAGATGTATGAAGATAGTAATTGAATTATTTTTTATTTTTATTACAAAAGGTAATAGTTCAAAATATTTTACCTTTTTTTTTAGGAATTTCGTTTAATACATTATGCTGGAGAAGTAACATATAATGTACGCGGATTCCTTGAAAAAAATAATGATTTATTATTTAGAGATTTACGTGAAGTAATGTCTCAAACAAAAAATATAATCACAAAGGTTTGTATGTATTCCAAATATATTGAAATTTACTTCAGAAAAATATTCTATTTGAATGATATACAATAATTATAGTATACAAGTATACAATAATTAATATATAATTATAGTATACAATAATTATATATATTTCAGGCTACATTTAACTTGAAAAATGTAATTAGTAGAAAACGACCAGAAACTGCTATAACTCAATTTAAGAATAGCTTAAATAATCTCATGGAAATATTAATAGGCAAAGAACCTTCTTATATCAGATGCATCAAACCTAATGATTTCAAATTGCCTAGTATGTACAATAATAATAATACACGCACGCACGCGCGTATGTGTGTGTGTATGTGCAGATATGTCCATTATATTCACTTTTTATTTGTCTATTATATTTACTTTTTTATGATAGGTCGATTTGACGATAAGATTGTATTACATCAAGTTAAATATCTCGGTTTAATGGAAAATTTACGAGTGAGACGTGCTGGTTTTGCTTATAGAAAACTATATGCACAATTCTTAGATCGTTATAAGTCCCTCTGTCCAGAGACTTGGCCACATTACCGTGGCCCAGCTAAAGAAGGAGTACAAGTGCTTGTCTATTATCTAAAATATGAACCTGATGAATATAGAATGGGCAAGTAAGAAAAATCATATCGTTTTATATTTTTACATATTATATTTTTTATGTACATGTTTTAATGTTCTTCTACACATTTTAGTACAAAGTTGTTTATAAGATTCCCTAAGACATTATTTGAAACAGAAGATGCATTTCAAATGAAGAAACATGAAATTGCTACAATAATTCAAAATAAATGGAGATCTATACTTACTCGACGAAAATTTTTAAAAATAAGAGAAAATATAATAGTATTACAAAAATATATTCGTAGATGGCTTGCACAGCGTGAAGCAAAAAAAAGACGTCAAGCTGTAATTTCTATACGCAAGTAATTAGCTAAAATCATAAACTAAGTTATATTAAAAACTTACATACCTGTCATAAATATTTAATTATATAATTTGAATAGATTTATTAAAGGGTTTATTACAAGGAATGATCCACCAACTGTAGAAAATATAATTTTTAAAGAATTGGCAAAATCACAATGGCTTCTCAAACTTTCCATGAATCTTCCTGAAAGTTTTTTAAATCCTGAATGGCCACCATGTCCATCATCTTGTCAAGAAGTAAGTATTCTGTATAGGGTCACAAACAAGTAAAGTAATAATTATAATCTTAACTTACTAATTATATATTAGGCTTCAAAATATCTAAAAGTAATGCATAAAAGGTGGATGGCACGAAACTATAGGTTAGCCTTAACACAAAAGGAAAAAACACAATTTGAATTAAAAGTTCTTGCTGAAATTCTATTTAAAAATAAGAAAAAGTCATATCCAATGAGTATAGGTCCAAAATTTCGAAATAACCGGCTAGATGAAGAACAAAAAGCACTAATTAAAAATATTACAAATTCGATTCTTACAACTAATGAAAAAATTGAGGTATGAAATAATATAAACACTAATACTTTTATTTATTAAATAACATTCACTTAATAAAGAATATATTTTTTTTTAGTATATAGCTCCAGTAATTAAATATGATCGACACGGATATAAAACTCGAGATAGAATTTTATTGTTAAGTAAACAAGCAGTATATATACTAAACATAAAAAAAACATTAAAACTAAAACATCGATTACCTTATGAACATATAGATGAACTTGTCGTTACTGGAGAATCAGATAATCTTTTAATTTTGCGAATATCACCTAATCTTAAAAAAGACAAGGTTTGTTATATCATTAGATGGAAACAATTTAATTTTATATACTAATAATTTTATTTTAACACATTGTGGACAGATCACGAGAATTCTCGTATATATTAGTTTGTAAAAATATGTAATAAATAACTTCAAAATATAATAGATATTTAATTTTAAAGCATGGCTTTAAATGTATGTAAAAGCTATTTTGTATTCATTCATCAAAAACATAGCTGGCCATTGGGTAAAGCTAGCAATAAAACTACTAGTTTGCAATGTGTTAAGAAATAGAAGTACGTAATATTTGTTACAAAATATATATCACTAATATATTTTGACTTATTTAATACAGGGGGATCTAATATTAGAAGTATCATTTATAATAGAAACAGTAACCAAAATAATTAATATTACAAATAATCAAAAGATGTTAAAAATAATTAATGCTGATACGTAAGTATATTAAAAAAGTATAAATACATTTGTATTTGTGCATATACTAAAAAAGAAAAAATAATGTTCATAAATTTTTTATAGAACTTTTCATAAGTTAATAAATGGTAAAGAAGGTGTTATTGAATTCAAGATGGGAAATGCACCAGCGATTATTAAAAACCAAGAAAGTGGTCATCTCTTAGTGGTAAATTATACTTTATATAATATATAAAAAAAGAATGTATATTAAATTAATATATAAAATAATCTATATCATTTATTTGTTACAGATTGCTTCTCAATAGTATTTGGATTAAAAGATATAATATATAATATATATGAGTTTATGCATAAATCCCTGAATAAACCTCATATTTCCTAAAATTTAAAAAAAAATATTAAAGACATCTTGTGTAACTAATAAATCAAAAACAATTATATTTTTAAATTGCTATTAAAAAAATATTTATTGGTAATTATATGATATTTCCATGTACATTATTGTTATCAATCTGTTATCATAACAGTAAAACGTTTAGACTATATCAATCTATTTTTTTATATTCAAGTTTATATTGAACCACAATTCAAAGCATGATAATAAAATGTTAAATTAAATCATTGATTACATTAAATAAACTTGTAATCAAGATTTTGATACTACATGTAATATGCGAGTAATAATTAAGTTTTCTGCTTAATTTGTTTATCCTTTTTTGTAAGAGATTTTTTCCCTTCCAAAGCCCTTTCTCTAAGTTCATCCTCTATAGCATTATTCACAGTCTTAGTAATTATCTTCTTCAATTTATGTACTTCTTTAAATTTTGCGTTTTTAGGTTGAATAGGTGCATCTTAATAAAAAAAATAAACATGTTCTAAACTACGTATTACTTTTATAAAAAAAATTAATACATTACTAAATAATTACATATTGTAAAAGAATTACATTATTATTGTTCGAATTCTGAACTTACTTCCGCGACGTTGGATTGTAGGCCCCTTCTTTTGTTTGTTTGCTTTTGTCTTAGCCGATGGCGGAAGTTTTGTTTTAACTTTTAATTTTCCTTGTGGCATATTAAATTTGTTTATATTTTAAATAGCTCACAATACACAATGAACGCACGTGTTGTTCAACAATTACAATAGCACGAATAAGTGAACTACACACAACATAACCGCACAATCGAACAAAGTACGCATTTATATAAATAAATCACATAATTGATTCAAATAGCGCCCAACGAGTATCAGATTTAAATTATTTTTGATTTAATTTAGTAGTTTACTGATATAAATATTATATATGTATTTATATAAATAATTTCTGGAAATAATATATATCTATTTCGCGTAAAACGATATAAAATATTAAAAGAATATTTTAGAATCTTAAAAATAGTCACATAAAATAAATTGTCGTTATTGGTTAAATATTATCAGACACGAACAGAGTTCATCCAATCATAGTTCATTAATTCGATGCAATTCTGTTGCCCTCTATATAGAATGTTAGTAGTAAAAATAAGAACCATCGTGTGGCGCTACCGTCGCATTTGTCAATAGAGGATTGAGACTCAATCTCGGCTACCCGAACATAGATTTGGTGTTTCTGTACCGAGGGTGGGTCTGTCCTTTTTTTGCGGGAGGGGCCGCATAAACTAATTGAAGCGGAGGAATCGGTAAAGCATTAGATATTCGTGTCTACCATCGGTAAGGTATAAGGTTCTAACCACAGAAGAAGGTTCTATGGTTCAACAGAAAAAGTTGTAGCCCTCCTATGCGGTGCGGTGTTCGTAGAAAAACAGTAACGATCAACATCGTTCAGTGGATGGAGTTTTGTACGGTCCTCGGAATCATTCCCTGATTCCTTGTACCCTCGTCATCCTATTCAACGACCCCTCTCCCTCCCTTTTTCTCTTTCCCTAAAGTTTAATCCTACATACGCTGTATTTCGTTCTTGTTCATGGCTGTGGGCCGGAGTGGGGGAAAACAATCCGTGTAACAAACGTCGATTTTAGGATCTGTATGCAGGAATATGTCAAGTTTAAAAATCGGTAAGTCGATGAAATCGCACGAAAAGAGCTATGATGATTTAATGATTTTTCACGATGTAGACAATTTTACGCGAATTAACGTTATTTTATATATTGTGAAATCCTTTCGTAATTTATTATTTATAAGAATTATGATTATATATATATGTATATACATATATACATACATCATACATACATACATACATACTACATACATACATACTACATACATACATACATACATACATACATACATACATACATACTATATACATACATACATACATAATATATACATACATAATATATACATACACACAAAATTTTCATTATGCTTCAATAATTTTGCACCTGTCGACCTCTGTTGAAACAGTACAAACTTACTTTTCGTATTTCTTCTCTTTTAATTAAAATTTTATTTTAATTAAAATGTATACCATTTTTTAATAAATAAACGATTTAAATATTATGAATTACATACTGTAAATTTTTGTGTATACTGTGTGCATTTTCAAATCTTAGATATGTATAAATTCATTTTGTTTAACTACCTAACATTTATTTTATGATAAATTGGTTATACTTCCTAAAAAAATTTTAATGTACATGTTTGAGTCAGATACATTTTTTATAGTATATATTTATAATTTATAATATAATCAATGTTTTTTATTATCAAATTTAGGAATGTGCTTATTATATCAACATATTAATTTCATTTTTAGAAATTTAGTTGTACAATATTGCCTTGTCTATGCACGTAATAAATCTTTTATCTTCAGAGTAAATTTTATTTATTGCAATTAAAATATAAATATACTTGGAAAGTCATAAGAAATTATATGTATATATGATAAAGCATCTTAAATTATTTCTATCTTAACTGATATTACTACAAAACATTGTAAATCTTTGTAATATTTATATAAAATATAATTCATTGCTATAGACGCATGCTTTATAATAAATAAAATATATATATTTAATAAGCCAACCGTATGTATTATATAAGTTGTATCTCTAAGTGAAAGTTATATTTTCAATAATAAAAATTATAATTTTTGTAATTTCTTATTTGTAATTTCAAGATAATAATTGTTATTTTATTTCCTTCAAAGTGTGGTAATGCGCTTGCTTGCCCTACCCGCAAGAACGATGGAGTCTGAACAAAGAGATCACCAAGTTTACCATCAATAAACAAAAAAGCTGAGGAATGAATGCCTGCTGCACATACGTCACCAACATAGTACAAGCAGAATTACAAACAATTCGAATAGTACATCTGTAGCAGCTACTCATAGCACAGTTTAATACACATATACACACTTTATATACATACCTTCCCCCCTTTTCGCACATGGCAGCCATGAAGCATGGTACGTTTTCATTCTTGTATGCATTGCTTTATTTGTACATTTATTTTTTGTTGCTTTATATTAGGAAAGATTTTATGTAAATATATTTAAATAAAAATGTGTATTATTTGATCATAATGTTTAATTTACATAAGAATTATATTGATAATAATCTTGTTTATCGATATATTTGATTCTAGTCTTTTATTTTTTGCTAAAAATCGAATTTATTATTAGTATAGTAAATGGCTTTACTTTTACTACATTATCCTAAATAAGTTCTAGTAATATTTGATAAATTTTGTAAAAATAGATTTTATTTTATTTTGTAAAAGCAAATTTTTTATTTACTAAATATTATACTTTTATTTAATAAGTTTATATTAAAATAATTTTCATAATACATTTTAGGCAAAACAAGTCAAGACGACGTGTGTTACGTTGTCGCCAAGTACGACTATGGAGCACAAGGAGCTCAAGAATTGGATCTGCGTAAAAACGAGCGCTACTTATTGCTCGATGATTCCAAGCACTGGTGGAGAGTACAAAGTGCTAGAGGACAAGCTGGTTATGTGCCAAGCAACTATGTTAAAAAAGAAAAACCATCCCTTTTTGACAGTATTAAGAAGAAAGTTAAAAAAGGTTCTGGCTCTAAAACATTACCATCTAGTAATTCACCTTCTCGAGCTGTAGAGTCACCAATTATGGCTAGACGCTTACCAGCTGATCCAAGCGAAGCAATAGGTACTGCTGTTGTTAAATATAACTATCAAGCGCAGCAAACAGATGAATTATCACTTGTCAAAGGCACCAGAATTCTAATACTTGAGAAAAGCAATGATGGCTGGTGGAGAGGTCAAAGTGGTACTCAGGCTGGGTGGTTCCCATCTAATTATACTCAAGAAGAAGGAGACGCTGATGATACTCTTCATACATATGCTATGGCAGAAAATGTTCTTGATATTGTAGTTGCATTATATTCATTTTCTTCAAACAATGATCAAGAGCTATCTTTTGAAAAAGGTGATCGCTTGGAGATTCTCGATCGTCCTCCAGCAGATCCTGAGTGGTACAAAGCAAGGAATAGTCAAGGGCAAATTGGCCTTGTACCACGTAATTATCTTCAAGAACTCAGTGAATATTTAACACAACCATACCGCGATCGTGGCGTAACGAGTAATGAAATTAGTGCAAATGATTCTCTCGAACGAAGACCTGATCCAGGCGATAGACCACATCTTGTTGGAAAACCTTGGTATTATGGCAATATTACAAGATCGCAGTGTGATACTTTGCTTAATCAGCATGGTCACGATGGTGACTTCTTAATCAGAGATAGTGAAACTAATGTAAATATAAAACTTCATAATCATCTTTTACAATAATGAATATAAAAAAAGTGTTGAAAATAATTTCTATTCACTTGTGTTTTAGATGGGAGATTATTCTGTATCCTTAAAAGCTCCAGGACGTAATAAGCATTTTAGGGTACACGTAGAAGGAGCACTGTATTGCATTGGCCAGAGAAAGTTCCACACATTAGATCAGTTGGTAGATCATTATCAACGAGCACCTATTTATACTAACAAGCAAGGCGAGAAATTATATCTGGTGCGTCCTTTACCAAAAGGCAATCCTAGCAGTAATGGTTGCTAGATGAATTCGTGCCATGCAAAAGTCCATGCGCTTTGAGATGTATCACTTCGATACGCGATGCCTGCCTAGTAATATCAATATCATACAGCTCGTATGTTTATACATAATGATTAACATAATTGGTCAACTCATGTATTAGAGATTCTTGATTGTTTCTCCATTTATACTGATAAATAATTTATTATTCTAAGTAATTGCCATTAGCAGTTCTTACACTTGTTGGAGCTTCCAAACTCTGCAGAAGAAAAAAAAATGATATCATATGGCAGTTGTGACATTTGACTAGTTGATAAAAGGCTTCTTATATCCACGTGTGATTGTACAATAACACCACCGACCATGTTATTATGATTAATAATATATCATATAACTACACATAATATAGACTGCAAGAATAATGATCAAATAACAATTATCGTGCAATTACGAACTATTAAGTGGATCTCTACACATCATCTATTGGTATTAAATTACGACAAAGACAACGTGTTCATTTGTGATTTTGTATTTATTACAAGTTTTTAAATAAACCGTATTTAAGTGTGTGCCAGGTAATATATATATACATATACATATATTACCGTTCCATTGCTTATTTTGAGTATACCCTTGTTGGATTTTGTACTTTATTGCTTTATCACATCATAAATAAATGATTAATTATATTTATATAAAACCACAAAGAACCAATCTTATATTAGGGTTGTTTTTTTTTGGTTCAGTGAGTATTATAAATTTAGTAACAAAGCTTATCTTTATTAAACATGTACATTATAGTCACATAAATAAAAGTATTACTTTAGTTATACAAATAAGAGATTGGTGCTCCTAAGAATAAAAGCTAGTAACGCTAATAGTCAATAAGGTCACATATAAACAATCTTCCTAATCTAAAGTTTTTGTTTTAATATTTTAGTACTTTGCATTATTTGTTCGTAGCTCTATTAAAAATTTATGTTCGCATAATCATAAGAAAGGATTTTTAGAATTTCTTGTCATAGTGCTTACACCTGTGCCCACCTGAAACAATGTTTTTAGACTTTACAATATAGGAATATAGGAAATTAATTTGTGTAGTAAGCAAAATAAATTTAACGATGTAAGAGTTAAAGAGTAGAAAACTGATTACTTGCCATAAACGGATTCGCGTGATATGCTGGAACAGTTGGTTGCCAAACTCTATTTGTTAGTGGTGGTGTTAACTGACTAAATTGAACAGTATCTCTGTTATTAGCTGAGTCTATGCCCATCCATTGTGAATCTGCATTTTAAGATAAATTTTATTTATACAAATTAAATAATATCAATATATTATAATATGTTATTTGAATATCAATACTACTTGGATCATTTGATATTACAAGAAACTATTACATAAAATGCGATCAAAACGATCGAATAATCACACACACATTCAATGACTTTTAAATAAGTTAGTAATAATAACGAAATAAATACCTTTCCATATATTGTATGATACTCTAAAAGTATATTTTCATTTTAAAACTTACCATTATTTACAGGAAATTGCACTTGTTTGAATGGATTAATTGGATTACACAAAGAGTTCTCTGGCTGCATATTATTATTTATCACATTAACAGATGGTCGCCACACATCAGTACTCGTAAATGGATTTGAAATTACATGTGTTGTTTGATTATCTGCATTCCATATAGAATTTGTTGCTGAAACACAAAACATTGTTTATATTTCTTTTATTTTATATACAATTTATATAAATTTGTAAATATTCTTACTATTGAAATTGTTAGCATTCCATGTTGATGTTAATATTTTTGTTGTTTCTTCTTTCTGTTGTGTTTGTTTCATCAAAAAATCTAAGTCTTTGAGTGCCGCATAACGATCTTCTGATGGAGGCACTTTAGTTCCATTCATATTTGCCGTCAGCAAATTTCCTCCACTCATGTTAAGTGTAGTTGACATATCTGTATCTATAAATAAAATAAACTTATTAAAATTTTTCTAACAATTATGAATGAAATTTTTACTGTAAATATGTTTATTTAAATTAAAGTAAATAAAATAGACATACTTTTAGGAGTATTAAAAACAGGATTATTGTCAAAATTAGCAAAAAATGGCTGAGGTGTAACCGATTGATTCAGCCTATTGACAGGCACTGTGGTATGAAAAGGTTCAGGAACATTACTAAAATCAGCTATAAAGTCTGATGTAAAATTATTGGTACTAGCTGGTTCTGAATTCTTGATTTTCTGTGCCACTACTGGCAATGTAGTAGATGTCCCAGAAAGAGGAACCCGTGGAATGCTGGTTTGTTTCATAGACTGGGATTGTTGAGTAGAATTTTGATTTGCTACGGACGGATCTAAATAATACCTTTTTAATTCGTATTTTGCGTTCATTAGATCTTTCATTTTTTGTTCATCTTTAATATCTGAATTTAATGGTGAATTTGAGTTCATTAAACCTAACCATATTCTTGCACAACATTCGTTACCACGTTCTTTTATAAAATCTATTTCCTCTTGAGTAAATGTTGCCATGGTAATTGATTTTACCCTATGCGGTGGTGTCAAACCTCGTCTGTGGAAAGGTGCAAAAATACAACTTTTTAACGAAGATCAATCTTGAATTAATGTTAAGAACATAATTTCATCATCTTGTTTTACATTGTACACAAAAAAATATATATATTCCCTTTTGGCAACATGCCACTTTTATATGTTCTTTATTTTATTTTGTAAAGCTTTTATTTTTAGAAGATATAAATTTTAATATGTTATGAAAATTGTCATTTAAATTAATAGATTAAATATACCGAATGTATGTTTTTAAAAGAAAATTTTCTATAATTACATAATACATATTCTTATCTATAAAAAAAAATAATAATAGAGATATTTGTTAATAATTATTTTCAATATACTTGTCAAAGATACAAAATTTAACAACACTTATTTTATAATTTCTAGTCTCTTGGATAAAAAGAAACTATTGATATTTATGCAAAAAAAAATGTATAATGCACATTTATAAACTATGCATTTGTATCAATGATGCTATACTTATCAACTGAGAAGATATCATTTGGTCAATTTCGAACATGTACCTTATCTACATCCATTTCAGAAAATGATTTAAGAGTTATTTGCATCCAATGGCAAGAGCATTTCTTTTAATTATCTAACAAAGATCAGAAAAAGGGATAATAAGAACGATATATTCGTGAAAAATAAATGATAGAATGCCGAGCATTGTGGAGAAAAAATGCTGGTGTCGCAATCCGTTATCCGGAAGAAGAAGCGATAAACCAAAGAGGACAGAAAGATATAGAAATCACAATGGAATGCGTTATCAAATAATATTAATTCGTAGGAATAATGGGCCAAGCGAGTATAATAACTTCTAGGAAACATGTACTTACAGCATACCAGAGCAAGATGTACAGACGAAGGAACCGATTGTCATGTTGACGTAAGTTGGTCCTCGTTGATGGCAGTCGAAACATTCTTTGTTTCCCGGAAGCGAAACCAGTTCGCGTAATATCTTTAAATTTTTCTCGTCTTGTTTTTTCTTAGCAGATGCCATCGTACGAAATGCTACGTCGTAAAGTTCGTAGACTCGCAGAGAACAATATCACAAATCCTCTCGCGTTGCGTTTACGGAACTTAAGGCCATCACACAAGCTGTTCCATTACAAACGGATAGAGAGAGAGAGAGAGAGAGAGAGAGAGAGAGAGAGAGAGAGAGAGAGAAAGAGAGAAAGAGAGAAAGAGAGAGAGAGAGAGAGAGAGATCTGCACATGCATAAGAATACATGACCAATCGGAGATCTCACATACGGACGCCATTTTTGGCAGATGCATAAAAGCATTGCATGGAGATACCGATTGGCGTATACATTTGTGCGTTTAAACTCTTATGTTAAGCTTACATGTAGAGTATGATAGTTGCTAAAATATGTGTGTGTGTCTATATATATATTTACTCAATTGCAATGAATGTTGTATTACGAAACATGATTTGAATAATAAGCATTAGGGAAAAGATCTTTTGAGGTCATGGAAAAATATTTTTGAATCGATTACATGTACATATTATATACATATAAATAAGACAATTAATATATTAAAATTTACTGTCATATATAATTCAAATATAACATTTTCTTTAAATAATTTTCAATAGAAGATTGAACTTACGTAATTCTGAACATGTTATAGACGAATTAATCAAGAAGTAATATAAAGGATAAAATACAAGAATAAAAACTACAATAATACATTCTATAGGAAATTTTGAGATACGTTCACTTACATAATTACCTTTTTCTATGTTTAACCGTTGTTAATAATAGTTAATTGAAAAAATCGAACAATTTTCAAACCATTGAAATTTAAACGTAATGTCAAGATCTAAATCAAGGTCAAAACCAAAAGAAATTAAAGTTTCGATCGAATAAATGAATAGTGATCCGTGGTATTATTAATTTTATAGTTAATAACGATTCGTTCATGAGCTAATGCATTGATAGAACTGGCTTCTTTTTCCACCAATAATAGTTACATTATAACAAACAAATAATAAAACAATAAAGCAAGATGTATTAAGTAATTTTCAAATAAAAAGTATACATATAATAAATACTTCGTTATTTACAAAAAATAAATGTATAATACTTTTTATATAGTTTTATTTCTGTAATGTCTGCGTAATTTATCAAAGGAATTTAAAAGAAACGAGAATGTTTCGCGCTTCTCCTATTATGATTGGTTAGTGTAAGTTAATTGATCACTGTTATTGGTCACAAGAAAATGATACTTTCGAGCTACTTATATAGTTTAAATTAATTTTAATAAATTCAATTAAATATCTGTAAATTATAATTGGTTATCGATAACATTTCTTCGTTCTTATTGGTCAGAAAGTGTAATAGCACAACGGAATGTGTAAAAAGCTACGACTAATGCGATGGTAAAATTTTTGCATGCAGGCAACATTTGAGCATTTACCTGATTTTACTACATTTCACTTTACGTGACCGGTAAGGAACGTTGTAAATTTTTTGCTTCTGAAAAATCATTTACCAAGCATTAATTTAATTATATATATTATACTATTTCGTATTTAACATTCATCGATCTTGGGATGTTTCAGGCAGATCATCGGTAAACTGGCTAGCTAATACACGTTTATTACTTGGCCGGACTTTTCGATTACGGTAGAGTAAGTACACTTTTCTTGATATTATTCATTTCTTATATGTATGAACATAGGTCAGTCTAATTTTAACAATGGTAAGTTGAGAACTGGAGTTTTATGTAATAAATAGAAAATTTTTCGTTTCGTAATTCAGAATAAGATTCTTCAAATATACGTATGGGAAGAGGTTAGTGAAGTCGTGACGTGTCAGGTGAATACTTCATTCCATATGGTGGTTAGTTCTTCAACCTCTGATTGTTGACATGCTGCTTTTTATCTCGAGTTAATTTATTTAATCTTCCTTTGAAAAAGTATCTTTCTTTTAACGTTTAAAGAAAAAGGAATACCAAAAAAACATATTATGCACAGATCTCTATAGATTTATCTATAATTATTAAGGTAATATTTCAATGTAATAAGCATGCTATAGATTTGAAATATTAATCTTTTTTGTTTTTTTAATTTATCTTCAAAAGTTGCCATTGGATTTTAGATTTTTATTATTTTATATATTTATAATTAATTTCAGTCAAATTTCATTTTTTGTTCATGTTTTTTTATTGGTGAAATTGCTTTCTTATAATATATGTAATCTATATTTCTTTGCTTTGTTTAATTAATAAAATAATTAATAAATCAGGGAGTCTTTAAAAAACAATATAAGTTATATCTTGATTAATCTCTTTTCATTTTGTATTTAAGAAGTATATAAAAATATATCCTAGGAAAATATTCGTGTATATAAAATTAATATATTAATTAACTGGATTATCTATGATGATTTTAATAAAATACGAAAGTAATAAATTATTTAATGATATTTTATTAGTTCCATTATGTTTCTTATTGCTTTTCACAAAATTTATGTTGTAACATAAATAATTTTATAAAGTAATTATAACATAAAATATTTTTACACGTATGATATAAAGTAATATAAAACTTACTAAAGATATTAGTTTTTTATGTTTTTTGAAGTAATGATCACGAAAATAAATATTAAGGTGTATATATAATAATAAAGTAACTATGATTCAAAAAGTATTAATTACGGAAATAAATCGATTTTATTTTAATATTTGATTACTGATCATATTTCTGTATTTTATTGGTAGTTATATATCTTTTGTTATTTTTAAAATATATAGATACAAATATATCTTTTAAATAAAATAAAGTATATACAAATTAAAAAGCATTGGTATATATATTATAATTACTTGTTTCATTATTATTCGAAGAAATCTTTGATAAAATTTATGTTATCGTTCATCGATTTATTTTGTTTTGTAGTGCTACTGTAAGGACTTGGCACGAAACAGGACAATCGCAATATGCAGCAGCAATCAGTAATGGAAGAGGGAATGGACTATGAGCCACCAACCTACGATGAAACATTTCCAGTTCTCCCAGAATCAGCTTCAAGCATTGGGAGATTAAATAGTTTCTCTTTAAATAATAATATGCAACTTGGGCGTATAACAATTACCCAGGTATTTTTTTTAATGAATTATAAATTACGAATCATCGTGTATAGCTAATTCTGTTCTATATGGTTCTATTTAAATTATTATTTCTTTTTTGTTTATTTTATAGATATTTCGCGTACCAGGTGAGGAACGTAAATTTGATCATAGTGATAAATTTGGAGAACGTGAATCGATTCGAACATGTAAAGCAATCATGAAGGAGACAGATACTATTATCGAAATAGCAACTTCGAAAGATCAGTCTCTTACATTCCTAATCACTGGTAAACAAAGTCAAGTTTTGGAGGCAAAACGACGAATCTTAACAACATTTCAAACTCAAGTATAATTTTTAATTTCACTTAAATTTGTTAGAAATATGATTTAGTAGTCTTACTTTATCTATTAATTTATATTTTTATAATTATTTATTCCAGGCAAGTAAACAAATAAATATTCTGAAGGATCATCATCGCTGGATTCTTGGAAAACAAGGGCAAAGGCTTAAAGATCTTGAAAAAACAACTGCAACAAAAATTAATGTACCAGGTGTTCAAGATCAATCAGACATAATAACAATTACAGGAACTAAAGATGGAATAGAAAAAGCTGAACATGAAATCAGAGTTATTTCTGATGAACAGGTAGTTATGTAATTCCACAGATCTTTTGAAACGTTATATGTGTTTATATATAATATACATTATATTAATATTTTAGTCTAGAAAAGCTTTTGAAAGGATAACTATGCCAAAAATTTATCATCCTTTCATATATGGTGCACATAATGAAAATTTAAATGCAATGATGAATGAAACTGGTGCTCGCATTAATATTCCTCCACCTTCTGTACAAAATGATGAAATAACTATAGCTGGAGAAAAGGAAGGTGTTTTATTGGCTAAACAAAAAATAGAACATATTTATAAAGATATGGTATATTATTATAAATATAAATATTTATTATTTTTTGTCTCTTATACTTATTAGTTCAATCTAATTAATTAAAATTAATTAATCTTTACTACATTTCTAACTTAGGAGAGAAGATGTACAACAGTTTCAGTTGAAGTTCCCAAATCGCAACATAAATATGTTATTGGACCTCGTGGTAGTACTATAGCTGAAATTTTACAATTAACTGGTGTAAGTGTTGAAATGCCAGCTCCGGATTCTGCAACAGGAACGATTACTCTCAGAGGTCCACAAGAAAAATTAGGACAAGGTAAGATAATTATTAAATGTTAACAACTATGTAACTCATGTTAACAACTATGTAATTTGTATATTTATAATTCTTAGTTTTTCGTATTATAATTTTATTATTTTTTTATATGCAGCACTAGATAAAGTTTATGAGAAAGCTAACAGCGTACGAACGGCTGGAGTAGAAGCTCCTGTTTGGCTACACAAGTACATAATTGGAAGGAAAGGTGTAAATATAAAAAAAGTTACACAAGAAATGCCTAAAGTAAATGTAGAATTTACTGGTAAAGAGGATAAAATTAAAATTGAAGGTCCTCCAGAAGAAGTTGAAAAGGCACAAAATGAACTTCAACTTATGGTTAATGACCTCATGTCAAAACTTACATTCACAGAATTAAATGTTGATCCTAGATTCTATAAACACATAATTGGTAAAAATGGATGTAATGGTAAGAATTTTACTTTTTTCTCTTGCTTTTTTGTTATTATATAATATTGAAATAAATCTATATTTTCCAGTAAATCGTGTTAAAGAAGGTACAGGTGTTGTAATCAACATTTCTGAAAATGATGGTAGTAATATAATTCGTATTGAAGGCAACGTTGCAGGTGTAATGAAAGCCAAAACGGTTAGTGTGTGTGTGTACATGCCACATATTCCTTTATATTGGTAATTATTTTATTAAAATTTATTTATGAACTTTTATTATATCTTAATTGTTTAGGAACTCTTGGAGATGATTAAGAAATTAGAGAACGAAAACGAAAAAGATGTTGTAATAGATCATCGTTTTTATCGCAGTATTATCGGCAATAAAGGAGATAATATTAAAGAGATTAGAGATAAATTTAATCAAGTACAAATCGTAATTCCTAGTCCAGGTATTCAATATTATTTACTTATTTTACTTATTCCTTTATATTAACATATAATCTTCTTTAAATTAAATATGTTGGAAATTTATTATATATAAATTCTTTTTTCTAGGCGAGAAAGGGGATATCGTTAAAATTAGGGGACCCAAAGAAGATGTTGATAAGTGCCATAAATATTTGATGAGACTTGTGAAAGAATTGAATGAAAACAATCATGTATTAGAAGTTCCCATTTTCAAACAATTTCATAAATTTGTAATTGGAAAGGGTGGTGTTAATATCAAGAAGGTAAGCAAGGAAGAAACAAAGGCAATGTAACTTTAATTCTTTTTTATATTACGTCATGATGTTATTTAGATACGAGAAGAAACACAAACGAAAATTGATTTACCTGCGGAAGGTGAAAAAAGTGATGTTATTACCATTACTGGAAAGAAAGAAAACGTAGAAAAAGCTAAAGAAATGATACAAAAGATACAAAATGAAATGGTATATATTATAAGAATATGAAAACGCAAAAGTTGAATAATATTGTTAACATTTCATATAATTTTTTTGTTTATTAGGCAAATATTGTGATCGATGAAATAACAATACCACCAAAGTTCTATAATTTCTTAATTGGAACTGGCGGTAAATTAATACATTCTATTATGGAAGATTGTGGTGGTGTAACAATTAAATTTCCTACTGCTGAAAGCAGAAGTGATAAGGTAAACAAATAACTTTGAATAAATATTAGAAATGTAAGTTGTTTTTTTTTTTTAAATCAATGCATGCAATTTTCTAGGTATGTAACAAAGGTACAAACAAATGTTTCATACAAAATTAAAAGGTTTCGAGGAACACATCAGATTGATTAATTGAGCAGATTTTTTATAATTTGTTTGAACACTTCTTCTGTCAAGGTATTTTTTTCTCAATAATATTTTGTAAATTTTTATTAAAACTGTTTTAAAAAGTCATATTGAAACGAAATATTTTTTATCGTAATTAATTTGCACAAAAGAAATGTTCCAAAATAATATAAAAGTAAATTTATTGTTTGAATTATAAAATACTAATTATTGTGTCACTCAAACCATTTAATTTTGTGTAACATACATTTTTATATTTGTATTAAATATAAAAAAATATATACAATAATAAAAATGCACAAATGTGAAAAAGAATAAAATTATTATATTTTAATTAGGTGAGTATCAGAGGTCCAAAAGAGGACGTAGAGAAAGCAAAACAACAATTGTTAGAACTCACTAATGAGAAACAACTTACGAGTTATTCTGTTGAAGTTCGTGCCAAAATTCAACATCACAAATTTCTTATTGGAAAAAATGGTGCCAATATCAAAAAGGTAATATTCTCAAGCAGATATTAGGTGTAATAATTATAATTTAAAAATCAAAATAATCTCTATACATAAATAATTTTTTTATTAGATAAGAGAATCTACAGGTGCCCGTATTATTTTTCCAACTGAAGAAGATCAAGACAAGGAAGTTATTACTATTATGGGTAAAAAAGAGGCTGTAGAGAAAGCTAAAGTTGAATTGGAAGCAAATATCAGCGAAATTGTAAGATTTTATCAATACTTTTTAATAACATACTTAAAATTTCTAAATAATATTTTTTGTTGTTATAGGATAACATTACTGAGGGTGAAATACACATTGACCCTAAACATCATAGACATTTTGTAGCAAGAAGAGGAGGTGTTTTGCATCGTATTGCTGACGAATGTGGTGGTGTACAAATTTCTTTTCCAAGAGCAGGTGTTGATAGCGACCGCGTAATTCTTAAGGGATCACATGAATGTATTGAAGCAGCAAAACAACGAATGCAAGAAATTGTTCGAGAATTAGTAAGTTGTAACATAACTTTATACATTTCTTAAAGTTATTATTCATTATAAAAGACATTGTAAATGAAAAATGGATCTTTCGAAGAATATGTTAAATTTTTGCAGGAATCCATGGTAACAGTAAACTGCATAATACCTCAAAAACATCATCGTACTGTAATGGGAGCTAAAGGCCACAAAGTTCAAACTATTGTGTCTGAATATGACGTGCAAATTAAATTCCCTGATCGTGATATATTTGGTAAAAATATTTAAATATTTGTTTTAAATGCATATAAGCATAATTAAATATAAATACGTATTATATTACATATATTATTAAATAATTTGATAGAGAAACATCACATTACTGAAAAAATAGATGGTGAGGATGGAGAACTTTCAGACGTTCTTGTATGTAATATAATTCGTATTACTGGACAACCAGAAAATGTAGCTGCTGCTAAACAAGCACTACTCGATCTTGTACCTATAACAATCGAGGTTAGTATTTCTTAAATAACCTTCAAAAAAATTTCTTTGATAATCATATAATAAAAATTTGTCATTTTCAGGTACCAGTACCATTTAATTTTCATCGTTCGATTATTGGTCAGAAAGGTCGTGATGTACGAGAATTAATGAATATGTATGATGTTCGTATTATGTTATCACCTGCAGAAGAAAAACTTGATTATATAAAGGTATATTCTTCGTAAATATATTCATACGATTCCTTATATAATTTTAAGTTATCGGTATTAACATAAAAATCATTAATCAGATTTCTGGAACACCATCGTGTGTAGAAAATGCAAAACAAGCAATTCTTGAAAAGTGTAAATCTCTGGAAGCTGATCGTCAGGAGAGAGCACTTAAATCTTTTGAATTAAAGGTATTTAATATATTTGTTCGTAATCAATGTTTTATATCTTTCTCATATTATTATTTTATACAAAAAAAATTTTAACATGTTACTTATTTTTAGATCGAAATTGATCCAGAATACCATCCGAAAATAATAGGTCGTAAAGGGGCCGTTATTAGCAAAATACGTAGTGATCATGATGTTCAAATAAATTTCCCTCGCAAAGGTAATCCAGAAGAGCATATCATTACTATTACTGGTTACGAAAAAAATGCTTATAGTGCGCGTGATGATATAACAAAGATAGTTAATGAATTGGTAAGACTAAATCATGTTGATAAATAATAAACTTGATGAAAGTAAATTTTATTATCAGATATTATTTTTCTGTAGAATCGATTAACAAAAGAAGAGGTACATATAAATGCTGCTGTACATTCACGCTTGATTGGTTCAAAAGGCAGAAATATTCGTAAAATAATGGACGAATACAAAGTGGATATTAAATTTCCACGAAAAACTGATCCTGACCCTAATATTGTTACAATAAAGGGAGCAGAAGAAAATGTTGCTCAAGCTAAGGATCATCTTCTAAACTTAGAAGAAGAATACGTATGTATTCTGCATTTTATATTTTTAAATATAATATTGATAATAATAGACATAGATTAATTTATATTTTAAATTCTAGATGCAAGATGTATTAGAAAATGAATATCGCGAAAATCTTCGTACACCTCACCACTATGATGGAGGTTTAACTAACAATGTAAGTGAGTCTGGTTTTATTGTGAAAGGAGGTCCTTGGGAACAGCAAAGGCAACAGAATGCTCCAAATACTGCGAGTGTTGAAGAGTTTCCACAATTTGCTGGATATTCTCATGTACCAATTGTAGCTCCTGATGGTCCTTGGGGTGTTAAACGTTAAGAATTATTTCTAGAAAATCATTGTAAGGTAATTTTCCTCTGACAAACAGTATAAAAGTATATACGCCCTCCTGGGTGGTTCCCTATTCCATTACTGATGTTGCTGCATACGACCTGGCCACTCTATTGGACTTTGACACTGGTTTGCTACATAACGTTTGACGATGATGTTTATATTTACAATTCACACACCAATGTCCTATGTATCTGTAACTGCAATGCAAGACATTATAATTTTGTTGCCACGTTAGCATATACATTGAGATACAGGAAGCACATGATTTTATACACAATGAAATGTGTAGCCTTGTAACTATTTTGTTGATATGCCTTTCAGGTACAGATATGTTGTACTTAAGGCTGTGGGTTCTTAGAAGGTAGTCTTTTGTGTATTATATAATTCTCAGATTGTCTATTCATTTAGATTGTGTGAGTGAGCTTTTCACTCTGTCTGGCATAATATTTTGTTAATTTATTTATATTTTTGTATATAAATTGCTTCTTTTTGTTGTGTTAAACTTTAATGAAATCAATTTTAAACCACATCATGATATTAGAAACTATGGAAAAATATATGCGTATCAAGAAGCTTTAAGGTCTTTCTAAGGAAAACGTTCCTGGATCTTATTGTAATTTCATACTTTGTTACCTAGTTGATAGGGTTGCTCTCTGCATCCCTAAATTCCGATATATTATACAAAAAGTTAATGAGAGAGAATGTAACACTACTCTAACTGGTTTTGCTTGAAAGCTTTAAAGATAATATTGTGCGTTGGAGGAACAATCTTTAGAAAGCCTTGACACGCACGTGCGCTCTTTTATAGCCACTGAAATATGAGATGCAGAATCGCCGTTGTTAAGAATCGTCAATTTTGTAGGTCAAAGAAGGTATAAAATACATTTCGTTAGAAGACTTTATTTATTTATTCATCACTTAATGTATCATGTGCAAACCTGCATTCTACTATTTCTGAGGCCAACTAGCTAAGAAAAAAATATTCGGTTCAAGTGCCTTGTCTATTTTCTTCAAGACAGCTCATTTCAATTGTTAGAGGAATTTGAATATTAGAAAAAAGTCTCGCGTGCTCTCGCGCGCCAGAGGGAGAGAGAGAGACATATATTGATAATAACTATAATAATAAATATAATCAATGTATAACAGGTACCACATAAGTACATAATACTACTATTACAAGGACGATAATAGGAGTATTATGTATGCAGAAATTCACTTATATTTTTTAGATTTACAGTACTTTTTATAAGCTTACTTGGTATAGCGACCTATGTCATCCCCAGTGCATGGTTAAATGTAAGAAAGCAAGAATTAGCAAATCTTAACATACTTAGTTTGGCATAAGAGTTTGATAGAAGCTGTGCATGAATATACTTTTTCTAATGAGTTATAAATATAAAAATTGTAATTATTACATTCTCTGTACACATAGATAAATAATGTCAAAACACGTGAATTTTATTGTAAGAATATACTACATAACTGATTTATTGTTACACAGGAGTTTTTCTTTTCTCTCCCAATATGTAATATCATATTTTAATCTTATTCTAGTAAATCTGATACATTTAATTTTCTTAATTGTTGAACAAATCCACTGTTAGGTTTGATACAATTTCTTTTACTTTTAACTTTTTCATATGCTTCATCATATGAAAGATTTTCTAAAGCCATCAAATAAGAAATAACAATAGTTGGTGAGCGGGACACTCCTGCATTACAATGTACAAGAATATTTTCATGACGATTTTGGTGTATTATATTAATACATGTTTTTACTGGTAAGAATATATCTGATTCTGGCAAATCTAGTAACTCGCACTGATAATATTCTATGCTATTAAATTTAAGATTCAGATTAATACCGACACTTAAAATATGTTTTATGTTATATTTCTTAAGTATTTCTATACTGACAGCAGGATCTTGTGAACTAAGAAATAAACCATGTATAATACAAGTAATATGCATATCAGGCTTTTCATCAAGAACAAATGGTAAACCTTGTGTTAATTCTTTCTTTATCCCATTTACAATTTCGTATCTTCTACCAAGAATATCTGTAATAACTGTTCTAGAAGGTCTCAAATTCATACTTTTCTTTTCTATAAGAGTTTGAAAATTCATTGCAAAATAAAATTTATCATGCAATAAATATTTTTATTAATATATAAAATGCAATATTCACTGAATTGAATACATACATTTATCAATGTTTAATTCATTAGATTTATCCTTTATCGTAAATTTTTCTAATGTATCAAAATCATAATCTACTTTTACAAGATATAATCCATGTGGTGGTAAGATCTTTAAATGTTGATTCCAATTTTTACTTGACGGAACTTGTAACATTGTATTTATATCTTTTTCATTTATATTTCCAGTTGCTAATCCAAGCAATGCTGTTGCTATTCGTCTAACCTATTTAATATCATACAAGAAATATTAATTTATAAGTAATTTATAAACTAAATAAAGTAAAATATTTAATTCTACAGTATATTACCTGATTATATAAGAAACCCCTAGAACTAATTACAATATGCCAATAATCAAAATTTGTAGATAGTTCATCAAAAGGCATTAAAGGTTGTGCTTTTTCTATAGTTAAGTTATTTAAATTGCGCACATATTTAACGTTTGTAAGTTTTTTTGAATTTGCTGCAAATGTTCTAAAATCTTTAAGACCCATGAAAAGTTGTGTACCTTGTTTCATTCTTTCTATATCAAAAGTCTCAGATCTGAAATCACATGTAACAATTATGAATGCTTAATATTTAAATTTGTTTTAAAGCAATTTTGTTATATATAATTTTATCATTACCTTACATGGTAAGTATGACATGTTTCTATTATAGGTATTCTTTGTTCACCATATTTTTTAGCTATCATAAACCTATATGTATATGTTTTTGATGTAACTATTTTCTTGCTATAGAATTCATCTATAACTGGAATACATTCTAATATTCTATAAACAAAGCAGTCTTATATCTATTTATACAAGTAACATAGTAACATTACAATAACTATTGTTGTAGATAATGCCAATTTTATTTATTACCTAATAAAATGTGAAGTTTTTCCAAAAAAACGATTAAGTTGTCTTATTATCTCTTCTGAATTATATAAAACATTATATTTATTTTCCAGTGTTACATGACCAATTGTATATAATGCATGTACACCTGAATCAGTTCTACAAATTTAAAAAAAAACATATATTTTGTCTATTCCATATTAAAAATATTTTATAAACAATGTTAAGTAAGAAAGTTTAATATTACAAAAATTACCTGCTAGTTAAATATAATCTTGGCTTTGATACAGGTTTTGGATATAAAGTTAGTAAGCCTGTTTCTATGGCACCTTGGATAGAGTCATTATCAAGGATATTCCTATTTGAATGTTTCTGCAATCCTCTTCACACAGATTTTTGATTAATATCTTTTATTCAATAAAGAAAATAATTTTTATGTAAAATCACATAATATAATTATAATAATTTACTATACATATATATAATTTAATTAATATTAATTAAATAAAGTTAACCAAATTTATAGTTCATAAAATGTTAAATTATTAAATTATATATTTTTAGTAATATTTTCGGTTTACTTTTCTACAGATAAATCCATACTTATATAAATATAATATTTTTATAAAAGAATATATGTAATTATATATAATGTTATATAAAAGATATATAATGTTATCTTTCATGATAATATCTATATTTAACAAAAGAATTTTATATACCTATATAATGTTCCAATAAAGGAAAATTTTAAAAAATATTTTCCCATTTTTTATTATTCATATAAAGATATATTCACATCTTTATTCCACCAATTGACTAGCATGTTCTAGATTAAGGCTGAAACGTGCGTGACTTCAGCGATAGATGAAACACAATATGGACAAAATATGAACTATAAGCCTAAGCGAAAAACACTGACATTACTATGCGCTTATCGTATCGGTTATCGTATTGATGTATAAACTGTGTAACAATACGTAATATAACAAGCCGCTTAGTGTGGGTTAGAATAGATAGTAATAAGCTGTGAACTCAACTTTCCATTCACTCATATATATATATATCTTTCTTTGATGGTAGCGTATAATTATAGTAATAATATGAACTCCTATAGAGGAAGCCATAAAACAGTACCAAGAAAAAAATCTCGTAGATAATGTAGAAACGAATTTGTTTTCATCTTTATTAAAAATAGTAATAACAATAATAATAACAATAATAACAATAACAATAATAATAATAATAATAATAATAATAATAATAATAATAACAATAGTAATAATAATAATAATAATAATATAAATATATAATATATGTATATATTCATTAATTATTAATTTTGACAAAATAATCGATAAATGTATATACTTTATATGTATTTGTCATCGAATAAAATTATACTGCTGCTGTATCCTGTTTAGCACAGATTACCGCGAAATTCACCTCAGTCATCAATGGAGGAAATAAATATGAGATTGGATAGTAAAACCTTACTAAATTTTCAAATAATAAGGAGAAAAAGAGTAAATTATTTCATTATTATCTATTAAACTACAAATTTTTCTAGAATTTAACAATATTTTAGGAAATCAGATTCATTGACACAAATAATTAGACATTATTAATAACATGTATTCCTTATTTTTGCCATAGAATCATCTAACTAAAGTTCATTAAAATGATCGAGTGAATAACTTCTCCGTGCTAGTGTCGTAAAACCCATTTTTTTGCGTTTGGAAATGTTAAAAAAATCTGAGCATTAGCTATTTACGCAACAATCAATCAAGCAATCGCTACTTCACGGATGTAAAACACAGAATTCAAGCATGATATGAAAATCAGTAGTGAAGGTACTTCATTTCTTTGCCGCAAATTTCGAGGAGCGCCACAATACTAAACTTTTTCTTCGCGAAAAATGTCGAAAATAGTATTTACGTCAACAATGAGAACAGAAGTAATTCTCGATCAATTTTGATGAACAAGATTTCATTTTAAAGACGAAGGTTTAGTCTACGGTGCTGTCCCGACTGAGTTTTGAAAAAGCTTTTTATTTATGCATTAACAATTCTCGAAAGAATACCATTTTTTAGTACGATTTTTTTCAAAGAAAATAAAGCTTTTTCAAAACTTCGCTAAAACACCGTCATAGATTAAACCTTTGTTTTTAAAACAAGATCTTGTTTATTAAAATCGATCGAGAATTACACCTGTTCTCATTGATACGTAAACCATTAAAAAACCAGGGGTAGCGAACAGCCTTAATAACAAAGAATTAGAATCATCTTTGATTCTAAAATATGGAAAGAAAGTAAAAACTCTAATGCAACTCTAAAAAGAAAAAACCTGTTCTTTTCATGGAAAGTAATTATTGTCTTTCAGTCAAGAGATACTTCTTCAGTGAAAAATTGATTTTTGACTATCGAATAAAGTATCCAATTTATTTGTATTATCACGCCATTGTAATATTCCAAATTATGATAATACAACATTTTGAACAACATACGGACTTTTTTGTACACTCTTAACTGCTTATTATATATCATTTAATTCTTATATTTTAATACATTTTACTTTTCATATTTTTTTCATTTTCTCTCAAATATTTTTTCATTTCTTTCACTTTTCTCTTTGAAATATTATCATTTTTCGTTATGAGATTTTCTTTCTTAATAATTAAAAAATTCATTTCATTTTTCGTTAGCTATCCTTGTTCGTGGGCAATCAACGTATTTTCAAAGTCTATCGACTACATATATATCTATACATACAAA